>NW_027108013.1:200663-203690 GCF_000696795.3 Halyomorpha halys | reverse complement strand
AGTTTACTAAAAGTTCTTTTTTTTTTTTAACATGCTGTTTGTTATAAGGTATTACTCTCGTATCCATTTGATGTTTGCACTTTTTTAAAATTTATTAAAAGTTGACTTTATTTAACATTCTTTCAGTAGTATATCCATTTATTATTCATTTTAATATATTTGCTTTAAATACATTTTTATAAAAACAAAGGCATTTAATAGAATCCATAAAAAAAAAAAAAAAAAAAAAAAAAAAAGTCAGCTTTAAGTAAATTTGGAAAAAAAAATACTCTCTATTATTATATTATTATAGTATTACTCTCGTATTCATAGTTTTTGTACTTTGATGTGCAGTTAAAGTTCATATCCTTTGATTAGATTTAAATTTACAACGTGTTTCTAAGGTTTTAGTTTAATATTTTCTTTTTTTATCAAGGAATACTATTAACATTTATTTATTTTATTGTTGAAAACGTTTCAGAGCAATTGTTCATTGTTATATTCTTCTTTTATCCTTATTCAAATTTGTCATTGTTATCTTTTCTTATTAATTTACAATAAAATAAAAAAGTTACAAAATTGTTTTATTTTCCAGGTTAATTTTTTGAACTGAAAGAAAAACATTTGGCATAATGACGAATGACATTTCGTCCGTTTTTTGACTCACAATCAACAAAAAAATGATTTATTTTAAATTGACTACTTACTGTAATCCAAATCAAGACATTTGTGTGAAGTAATAAAATTTTCCATTAATATAAGAAAATAATTGTAACTGTATATACGAAGTTTATCAGAGGAAAGGCGTTTATCAGCCTTCATTGACACTATCTTCCTAGAGATTCCTCAATTTAATCACATTCCGGTCTTTATATGGTCACACCCAAGATTGTTCCTAAGGCGACAATTTGTGTTTCCTAGAACGTCATTCTAATAAATATGTATAATTCACAACCAACACCTTCTTTTTTCTTCGAAGGCAAGATATGAATGAACTCCTTTTAAATTTTACAACTGAGACTTTTCAATGCTCATCTTGTTATGAATGAACTGTCGACTTTAGTGCCATCTATTGAGAGAGAGCGGTACTAGTGCGAATGTAGCACGTTGAAAATTGTTTTTTTATTATTTGACAGCTATAATTTTAGATAATTTTTATTTACAACATCATTTTTATATCTTATAACATATTTTTATGATTATTGAACCTAAAAATTAAGAAATTGTTTAGTTATAGCCTATTCTGATAATGGAATCCAACACTAGCGCGAAGGTCGTGATTCGAACTAAAGAAGCTGAAAGATAGGCTCCAGTCGTAGCCAAAATGGCCTACGTGAACGTGGCCGAATGGAAACCTGACCAAGTTACGGAATGGCTAAAGGGTAGATAATAATATAAATACTATATCAACGCGTAATAAATTCGATATGTATCATTGTCTAATAGAATGCCTTACAAAAACCAACTCTTGTCACTTAGTGATTTATAGTTCTATGTTATTATTTACATCAGTGCAAACAAAAGTTGTCATTAACATATCATTTGTTATTGTTTTGATTGAAGGACTGGATTCCTGTTTACTCACATACATGCATGCTTTCCTCAACAATTTGGTTGATGGACAGCAGCTTTTGAGCTTCGGCCCCAATGATTTGGAACACCTCGGTGTGCATAAGATTGGACATCAAGAGATCATACTAGAAGGAATAGAACATCTAAGAAATATAGTAAGTAGTTTATTGTTTTTTAAAGTAAATTTTTATTTTTCTAACTAATATTCTCATCAGAGAAGCAATGCATTGAAGTGTAGTTTTATATCACCTTTCTGACAAGTTGTAAGTTATTTGCAAATTGCATTTAGATATTTTAATATATCTCGCTTAAACCCAGTTAGAAACATTTCATTTTAAAAATTTTGAAATAGTCTATCTAAATTTCTCTATATAATTAGCAAATCACTAATTAAAATCATTCATTAATCCATTTAAATTTGAATCTGTTCTACCTATCATTTCTTCCATGAAAATCTTAGTGGAATATCTTTTAAATCTATAATTAATTGCCTGTCATTATGGGGGTTATTGAACTCCATGTTTATATACACCAGTTCATGTTGTCATTAAAGAACAACCTTAAATTTTTGTCTGAAGAAGAAAACTTAGATTGAGGTCATTATATATTGTCTTGATGACCTTGCAAACATCCTGGGGCATCTGCCCTTTCTTTAGGTCATTGAAGTTTCTGACCATTCTTCTGATATTCTCTGGTCAGAACATGAATCTTGAGATTATTCTCGTTCTGTTGAATCAGTTGTTTTTTATTTATTAACATTAGATTATACTTTTTTTAGAATTTCAACAGAAAAATAAAATTAATGTCAATCTTTTCATCACCGATGAAAAAAAAATTGTTTACTAGTGGAAAATGTTTTTGGTTTGTCATTAATAATAAAAATGACATTGTTGTTGAAATTGTTGTTTATTATATTCCAAACATGTTCAAACTTGTGTGAATTGGTCTCAGTTCTGTATATTATCCATATCATTAATTTCTTCTTTAATTTATATTTATATTTTACTGAAATACTTGTCTCAATAGTATTTCATATTCTCCTGTTATTTTGTGTTCATTTTTAGGGATTTTGGTAAAATTAAACAAGTATTAGTACTTTTTTTTTCTTTTTTTTTTTTTTTGGTCAAGTTCTGACATGTTGAAGCCTGTCTGCATTGGGCTTGCCTGTGTACATTGTCAACATCATTTATTTCTTGAATTTCTTCATTAATTTTCATTAACATTTCATCAAAATATTTGTATCTAAATATTTGGGTACTAATTTTTAGGAATTTTGTTTAGTAGAATAAATCATTGATTTTTTTTTTTCTTGTTCATATTGAACTGGACTTGTTCAGACCTGTCTTCAAAGGGCATATTTTTTGTGCTTGGACCTTCTTCTTTTTTTTTTTTTTTTTGTTCTGGTGCCATTTCTTCTTTGTTAATCTTATCTTTAAAAACAAGTGCTTAGGATACTGTGCATTATAGTAATTTAAT
>NW_027108013.1:186088-199518 GCF_000696795.3 Halyomorpha halys | reverse complement strand
TATATATATATTGTAGGAAGATAGTCCGGGTGGCATTCAATAAAATAAATAAAGTACCAAATTAGTAGACAACTACAAAACTATTTATTTTTAACCAATAATTATTATTGGCTTAACAATAAATAGTTTTTTCTACTATTTTAGTACCTTTATTGACCGCCACCCAGACTATCTTCCTACAATCATTCGGTCAAATATCTTCTTCCAATATTTATATTTAAATGAATTAGTAACATATATAATTTCTTGAAGAAGTTTATCGGGGGGTGCGGTCAGCAAAGAACAACATAAATAAACAAAACAATATTTATTTATTTTATGCCGACGTTTCGACCTGAGTTTCAGGTCTTCATCAGGGATAGTGGCGTGTAAAGGGGACGGGAAGCAACTGAGAACATATATAATTTCCTTTCGCTCATTATATTAGACTTTGTAAGAATAGCATCCAAAGTTTTAATAATTGGATTTGGCTGTGAATTTATTGGTAAGATTGTCCTTGATGTTAGTAAGGTGGGCCGAAATGTTGGAAATTTAAGTTCTTAATAAAGAGTGTTGGGACTTAATTAGATATAAATTATTTTAATTGTATCCCTTTTTTGTTTAAAGCCCTTTAAATATTTTTGTAATGTCATTCTAGACGGATGTATACCAGAAGAAATATAAGAATTTATTTATATATTATTATTAATCCATTGAAATGTGTTGGTTTCTGCAGGCCATAAATCCACTACAAAAATATATCTATTTTCAATAAATATACTAAAATAATACTCTTTATTTTGCAGCACTATGAATTAGATCGAGAAAATCTACAATTACACGCGATGAGGTTGTCCTGCCTCGCACACAGCCTTCACAATGAGCTTTGCCACAGCCACACAGATACCCAACAGTTGTCTACGCAGATTATTGCCGATATTTCTACAATTGTCACCGTAGTTAAGCCTTTAATAGCTTGGTTGGACAGGTAAATTTTGACCTATCTTTCAGGTATTTTTTTTTTTAATTTAATAAGTTATTATCTTACTATATGAGGAGAAGGTGGTTGGGGGTGCGGTCTAAGAAGAACACAAATAAGTAAAAAATGATTTAATAGGGCCAACGTGTAGCCAGAATTTCTAGCCTTCATCCTGGCTAAGAACAAAAAACATCATAACGACTGATGAATAAAGGATATATAGAATGATTAGAAAATAAGAAACTAACTAACATAAGGATACATAAATGGTGTTAACAGACATCAATCGTTCAAGTTTTACAGGAAGATAAAGGCTGTATGAGAAGAGTAATTTAATTTGTATTAATTAATAAACTAATTTTACTCCCAATCCTCTTCTCCTCATATTAATCTACGGTCAACTATTTAACCTCGATTTTTTTCCCCTGAAACTATTAAATATAAAGAAAAACACATTTTAATAATTAACAATTATGAATGAAGAAATTAGAGTAGAGAGAAGAAAGTAGAAATAAAAAAAAAATGTAGGAAAACTTGAAATTACAATGCATTAAATAATATTAATAAACTAGACACAATCTGCTCAAGAACTAAAGGGAAGCAGCCTGCTTCCGCCTACCTAAGCACGCCCTAAAGCCAATTAGATAATCACATTAAAAACTTTACCCACCACTTTTCCCATTTTTATAAACAGGTCAGGTATCAAGCTTTAAGTTATTACAAACCCAAGTTATTTTGTAGATACAGATATATTAAGTTTTACAAGCTCTGATAGCTGACACATATTATCAACAAATGCTGATCATAATATCCAGGCTTTTCACAGAAGATCGTTTATATACCGAAAATTCCATCTTTCAAGACATAAGCAATTGACTACTTAAAACCACACCAAGTCATAATACCTCCTAGTCCCCTTCATATATTTTACTTTTGTACATAAAAATTAATAACATTTTCCTTCTATCACTGTTACACATTGAAACCACCCAATATTTTCCTAAAAATGTAAAATATCACTGTAATATATTCATTATATACAATTTATTCTTCTTCTATTTGTAATTAATAAATATTTTCAGACCCGGTTTCTGTGGGGAAACAGAATATGAAAGTGCTCGAAAAGAAGTATTACGGTTGGCCTTACGGATGGCTACTTGTGGTCAGCGTGATCGATTTGTTGAGACTCCCGTTTCCGACATGAAGACAGCATCCGCTCAGTTGGCGAAATTAGCCGACAACATTGTCCAGGATATGTCAGATCCTCTTATCCTTCAGCCTGCATCTCTTGACTTGGCAACCATCAAGAAGAGGTCTTCGGATGATTTGGTAAATTTTTCTATACAGTTAATTACTAATCATTTTTGTTTCTTAATATATTAATTTAATTAATTATAAATTTTATTTTTTATTAAGTTTTGTTGATTGAATAATAATGTAAATTTTAAAGAAGTCATTATTGGTGCCAGATATTTGTTAATTTACTAAGTATTTATAAAATTATATTTGTGCTGTTTCAAATAAGAAGTAAACTGCTAAAGTCGATTGACAAGATTTAAAACAAAATATTCACTTCTTCTGTTACTGGCACAACAGGCGCATGAAGCTACCCTTGGCCTGCTCAACGGCCGCCAAACATCTTTCTCTATCTTCTGTAAGGGTAACTGGAATCCTTAGTCCAAAAACCTATACTCAATGGATCAGCCACTAAGTCAGGCCAACTTGTACCAGCTAATCTAAATAATTCATCCACATGCTTGTACATGCGCAAATTTGCCATATAGTTTTGCAAATGTATGCAGGCAACTTTACAATCCACCAAATAATATCACCAAAGTTGAACCTAAACAACAAAATCCTTTTGACTTGTTAATATTGATTTTCTGACTGCCCTGACTTAAAATAATACTTATAATTAAAAATATATATTATGGCTATTTTAATAAATTGACTATTTGGGAATAGGCTAGGGATAGGTTGTGTTTGCCTTAGGTTGAAATAGAATTAAATCATTCATTGATTTAAATTCCTAAATCATCACTCCAGTTTTTTATTAATTTTAGTATTTTTAATTTTTTTTCTTCTATGTCTTAGGGTTTTTATATTGTTCCACCTTTCCGAGGGATTCATAAAATTAGTGATATCAAATTGAACAGTGCGGCTCATCAAAGTGGTAAAATCGAACCTGGTGATGAAATTATTCAGATAAACTATCAAACAGTGGTAAGTATATTTGTTATTGATTTTATTTAATATTATTTTATATTAATATTTGTGTGATTATTACTTAGTACCCATTTTATTTTTTATACTTGTTGTTAGTATTATTGATTGATAGAAAAATATTAGAGATGAATCTATGTTATCTCAGTGAATTTTATTTTTTTCTATCATATTATTTATATTGGTTGATATGTGCTGTAAATTCGACTTTTTATTTTTTTTCATTTTCTCCATGTATATAAAGCTTTCCTACTTTTGGTTGCTAGGAAACAAGAATAATATAATTCAAATTGATTTTCTTTAAGATAAAAACATGATAAATTTAAATTATTTATTAATGATGAGTAGATAGTCGACCATGGATAATATATATGAGGAGAAAATGATTGGGGGTGTGGACAATGAACACAAATAGGTAAAAACTTATTTAATTTATAGTGCCAATGTTCCGGCCAGAATTTCACACCTTCATCTAGCTAAGAAACAAAAACGAGATAACAACCATAATGAATAAGAGGAATTGCCGAATGATTAGAAAATAAGAAACCAACTTACATTATAGATATATAAACAGTGTTGAAAGACATCTATAGTCCTAAGTATTAACAGTTGGGCTGAAAAGTTCATAGGCTGACAAATTCATGGCACTACTAGTATTAAATCCATATGATTTTTAGATACGTGTATAAATTTGACAGCTGTCGGACTATTAGTTTGTGAGATATAGCATTTTGAGTGATGCAACTTTTGTTAGTTTAAAAAAAAAAAATGGATAAAAAGGAATTTTGTGTGTTAATAAAGCATTGCTTATTGGCGAAAAAAAAAAAAAAATACTTTAATTATATTATCTTGAGACAAGGTAATTATTTATTAAATAAATCAAAAATTCATATATGGTGGTGTATTAATTGTTGATAATCTTATAGAGGAAAATTAAATGTTAATGATTTTAAATTTTTAAAAAATAGGGTTTTAACTTTAATAAAGAAAATGACCTGGGCAGAATAGCCTGCAAAAGAAACTTTAAATTAATGTGAGGAAGAAATTATATTAAAGATGGCTAGAATGACCGAAACGTTGGACTGGTGAAAAATAAAGTGTTGAGACAATAATGGATACGAATTTTTAATTTATTTAATTTAATAAAAAAAATACTGTTTCAGCCAAGTCTTGGCTTGATAAACATTATTCGGACTCTGCACCAGGAACATCAACTGTTGAGAAGTGGATTGCTAAGTTTAAACGAGGCGAAATGAGCACTGAGGACAATGCACGCAGTGGATGCCCTAAAGAGGCTGTTACTGATGAAAACATCAAAAAGTACACAAAATAATTTTAGATGGCAGTAAAGTGAAGTTGATCGAGATAGCTGAGACTCTAAAGATATCAAAGTTGGACATATCGTGAATGAATATTTGGGTATGCAAAAGCTCTGTGTAAAGAGGGTGCTGTGCGAGCTCACAATCGACCAAAAACAACAACGAACTGATCATCCTGAGGAGTATTTGGAACTGTTCTATCGTAATAAACCTGAATTTTGTGACAATGGATAAAACGTAGCTCCACCATTTCACACTGGAGTCCAATAGACAGTCAGCTGGCAAGGTTCTGGCATCAGTATTTTGGGATGTGCATGGTATAATTCATCAACTATCTTGAAAAGGGAATATCCATTAACAGCGACTATTAAATAGCGTTATTGGAGCGTTTGAAGGACGAAATCGTGGAAAATGGGCCCATTTCAAGAAGAAAGTGCTGTTTCATCAAGACAATGCACGGTGTCACAAATCAAAGGAAATGATGGCAAAATTTCATAAATTGGGCTTTGAATTGCTTCCACATCCAAAATATTCTCCAGATCTTGTCCCCAGCAACTTTTTCTTTTTCTCAGACCTCAAGAGAATGCTCGCTGGAGAGAAATTTAGTGCCAATGAAGAGGTAATCACTGAAACTGAGGCTAAAGACAAATCATACTATAAAATAAATGGTATGAAAAAAATTTTTTTAACTGCAATAATCATTGTATCTTCCTCGAAGGCAACTATATCGAATAATAAAATCAGATTTTATAAAAAAAAAAAATTGTTTTCTATGTTAGCTTATGAAAAAGTAGGAAATAAGACATATATATTAATTGAAGAGTTAAGTTAGTAAAGTAATAGGATTAAAGAATTTTTTTTTCCTGCTTACACTATATTGAGATAAATAATACAATATGAACTACTGTATAATACAATTTGAGCAACAAATAAAATGAACAGTTGTATAATTTGTAAAATGGAGGTTGGTCCACCATTAAGCCGGCAGCAGAGATAGGCAAAAATTAGCTACAGTTGAGACTAATAGATAAGGTTGCCATGGATACAACCCTTATTCATGAATGATTCATTCATAAATAAATATCCTATCCATGGCAAGTTTAGCTATTAGTTTTATAGTTGCCTAACTCTGCATGAAAGGAATTACCCCCCTAATAATACTTAAATAAAATTATGTAATAAAATTTTAAAATACTTTTTTAAACCATAAATGAATCATTTTAAGCCATAAATGAAACTAACAAATTGTACAAGATTGTAGATGTACTATTTATTGAACCAACGGTGAATTGTATTGTGCTAAGGGGTAGTACATAGTTTTCCCAAAAAATCCAAACATAGAATAAATATATATGTCGAAAACATTGACCTTTTGTTCTATGTTCTTTAACCTTAAGGCATTTATTAATTTCAAAAGTTAATTTGTAATTTTTTTCTTTCATTTCTTTTTTCCCAGGTTGGTTGGTCAGTGAAAGAAGTCATGAGCCTGTTCGCCGAATCTCCTACAGAAGTTTTGCTCACATTAAAGAAGCGACCGCGTCACACGAAAATTTATGGGCAGATCTACGTCAAACCTTATCGGCTGCCATCTAAGAAGAGGGCCATCCACCAGGCTCATACTGCTGATATTTTATCTAGGATTCATTACCGAATTCCAATTCACAGGTTAGTTTTGGTATTAATTCATAGAATAACATAGATATTCACATACAAATTCATAGATTAGTTTTTGAGATTAATTCATTGATTAAAGTCTTTTTTATAAAAATTGATAATTTTTTCTTTTGTCATAATCAATTACTTCATAGTTTAAAGATTCCCATTTCAAATGAAAAGAAGAAAGAGACAAAGAAAAGAGATGAAGAAGAGGAAGGAAGGGGGGAGACGAGCTCTGACGATGAAGTCGTCAGCGTCCAGCACAACTTGGTTGTTCCAAGCAAGCCTGTTCACCGCAGGGCTACCATCACCGGGGCCAGTCCCCTCAGCAAGCGTCCGCCGTTCGATATACATGAGGTATTTATTTAATGACTAGTTCGTTACAGTGTCCAAAACTGTTATCAATTTAATAGTATTAAATTAATAACGGTTTTGTATAATAGTAGTTCCACGGTTTTGTATATTAATAATACCACTCTTATTAAATAGTTGTTACTGCATCATTTTTATTTTTAAAATTAAGAGATACTATTGTGACACTGCACTGCCTTCAAGAACCCAAGCCTTCTCCACCACAGCCAACCAATCTCTAAGACCTCTTTCTCTCTCCCTCCATCTTAGATCTAAGGGTATCCTCTTCTTAGTTTGCAATCCGGTTTCACGTAGAGCATCTTCTTGGATATTCTTTAATTAGGGATTTTCTCTATATGTCCTATCTATGTTTTTGACCTTTTTACTAATGCCAAAATGTTCGATTCCACCAGCTCCTCATTCCTTCTTCATCAAATCCCATTCACAGAAACTCCTTCCCATATTCTTCTCAATACCTTTCTCTCCCCGTAGTTGAGCATTCGTTCTGAATTTCTTGTCAAGGACCATGTTTTACAACCATACATAATCACTGGCCTTACAATGGTTTTGTTGATGACCACTTTCATTTTTGGTGGTCAATGTCATCGGTGGACTCCATGTATGGGGATAGTCAGGTTATACCGTAAGGTTGGGATGTCAAGTTATGACGTGTTATTAATGGTCTCTTGAATGTTGAGGGAGTATTAAAATAAGTCTAAAAAAAAATCTTACAATACAATGTGTAAATCCAACAACCTCATTACAAAAGTTAATTTTAAAACTCAGTAAATTTTTATTTGATGTCAAGAAAGTTTGTTAGAAGTTCTGAACTTTTTTTTTAATGTAATTTAAGGCTTGTTATTAGAAAATTTATGGAGAGAAATTTTCGATTGAGGTTGAATTGTATTTGCAATGATTAAACATTAAATTATTAGTTTTCAACTTCTTTTAAATCAAATTCTTCTTTTGCATGATCATTTTAATGCCTTTTAGGGCATAGTAATTCTTTGATAATAATTTTTATTATAACTTTAATAATATTGCATTGCCCTAATTTTAGTTTTTCTATTATGTTTTATTTTAGTTATGGCATGAAATGAAACTAGAAAAAGAAAGTTCTACAAAGCAAAGTACAACAAGTGTGGTAGACTTTGAGGAAAGACTGTCTTCTTCAGCTAGGCAAGCAGAAGGGCCACCGCTCTCGTCAGAGCAACAGCAGCCAGAATCTAATCTCGAAACAATGACTATCAAGCAAAAGATTGAAATGTTTTCTAGAGAAAATGAAAGAACAGAAAGGAAAAAAGTCGCACCCCCATCAACGCATCCCGTTAAACCACAAATCAGAATCAACAGTGAACCTATATTCGACATGAAAGTAATATCCGAAGTCGCTAAAATCATCGAAAAGCCTACTCCAAATCGTGTAGCTATTCCAAACTTTTGCTTGGAGAATAAAAGGAACATCCCTTTAAGGTCATCTAATAACTTAGATAAGAGGGAATCAAAAGATATTTTGCAGTTATCTGAAAAAAGAAATGATATAGAAAAGAACATCAAAGTAGACAACTTTACTAATGAAATTAATAATGAAAAACTCAGATATGAAATACCAGATGTTGTTGCTACCGAAAGTGAAGAACATGGTAAAGTTGTACAGACAATTAATAGGCACCTGCTTATGAACAAACTCAGCGATGATTCTGATATTCACGACTATCCATGCTACAAACCAAAACAGGCCAATAGTTCAAGCAACTCGCTACCTCTCCATGGAAAATCTAAGGTCGAAAACTATGAACGTAAAACGACACACTCTTTACCTACTAGAGGGAAAGTAGAGAGTGATTCGGATCTTTCTCAGACAATCTCGAAAGTGATTCATGACAGTACCGAAAGAACCGTACTTAGTCGGAGTAAAGTAACAACACCTACTGCTGCGGAACAGAAACAGTTTATAAAAATGAAGCAGCAGTCTATTTTCTATAATAAAAGCTATAGCAGTGAAAGTTTAGATAAGGCCTACGGTGATAGAGGAGACCCGGAGATAACAGCGTTCAAGTACGGCTCACTCCAGCAGGACAGGAGTCAGAACAGGCACACCCTAGACAGTCCTCCGGTACCTCCTCCTCGGCCCAGCCTCAACAAGCCGTCCAACGCGTGCTACAGGGCTGCCATCATTGCTGCCAGGGCTCTTGGCAAGGCCTCTCCAAAGGCACAGAGGAAGAAGCATCCGTCTCTTGCGAGTAAGCTAAAATTTATTTATTATTTATTGTTAATAAATTTTCCTACAGTCAAATGTCCGATTACATACAAGTGGTATACAGTTACAAAAAAGGTATAATTTTTTACAATATTTAAAGGAAGAACCAATAAATTAGTATTACTGCACAAAAAATAATATAATAAAAATAAGGTTATTCTACATTACGCATTACAGACAATTTTAATATTAGGAAAAAAATAATAATAATAAACTAGTCTTATAAGGTGAAAAAAATGATAAAAGTAATTGAGCATACCTGGCATTGTCTCTGAACAATTTTGAAGTATCTATGAAAAATACAATAAAGATCTTCTATTTCATAATTACACCCAATGCAATTGTTCATAATGAATACAATTTAAAACAGATTGGGATTTATTTATTTTTTTATCTAAATGCTTCTAAAGCTTACATCATCCATATCTTGCGAGAAAGTAAATTATCTATTTATTTATAAGAAGATGGTCAGGATTGTGGTCAAAAGTGAAACAAAAATAGTTTAGAACTATTTTTGTTTCACTTTTGACCACAACCCTGACCATCTTCTTATATATCAATTTTTACGGTCAACTATATATACATATATCTATTTATTTTATGATAAATTCCACAAATAGGCAAATGCCCAATGGTAAACAGCAACAAAATAAAAATTTATTAATAAAAATAATCAAATAAAAATAAATTACTTGTTTCTGCAAAACAAAGTGCTACAAATTTTAATACTAAGAGAAAAAATTACGATAAACTAATCTTATTTAGTGAAAAATATGAAAAAATTAAATAATAACTGATCATAGCTGTCTTATAATATTATCAAAGAGCAGCATTAGAGTTTCACAATGAGAACTCTTTTTCACTATTTCTTTTTTTTTTTTTTTAATTTATCTTTTTTTCTTATTTTATGTTTTGTTATTCCTATTATTATTATTTTTTTTATAAATGTTGCCATTATTATTATTATTATGTAATAAACTTAAATAAGAATGTGATTGAAAGTTATATGTGCTCATCCATTCATAATCTTTTTTATTATTCTCAGAGGGTAGAAATGTGACTATAAAAGAATTCAATGCTGTCGAGTGCCAGGGATGGTTGTTGCAGAGATGTAGGAAAGGATCGGCGACATGGAACAAGCGCTGGTGCCTCATACACGCTAACACACTCTACACCTTTCACTCCAAACAGGTAATTAATTCACGTTAATGTGTATTAATTTTAATGAATGGAATATGGTCCGGATGCGGTAAAAAAAAACTCAAATAGTAGATAATTATACTATTTTATTGAGCCAACGTTTCGCCCCACGTTGCAGGCCTTCGTCAGGGCTAAAAAAGATACAAACACTATAGTTACAAAAAGGGGAAAAAAAGAAAAAAACATAAGTGTAAAATAACAGGGGTATAAAATGTAAAAAATAAGATATAATAAGAAAAATTAAAGGTTGTAAATAGTAAATGAAAAGGGTAATAGTAACAGATAGATAAGAGAAGAAATATTAAAGAAAGTACAAATAAAGAGATGAAAAAAGAAAAAGAAAAAAATACAAATCAAATGATGAGACATAATGCATACCTGTTTTGACGGCAGTCAAAAACAAAGTGACGGTTGGTATTGGGAGGAGTGGGGATGGCAGTTATGCCACAATAACGAAAATAATTTGTAAAGTAAACATAGTAAAAAAGTATTTAAATTAAGTAAACAATAAATGGTAATATACATAATAGGGGGAGAAGAAATATTAATAAAATAAAAAAAAATAATAAAAAAAAACAGATAGAAAAACAAAGGAAAAGTAAAGTATAAAATAATGGGATTCAATGTGTGTAAGTAATTAAGAAACAAAATATACCAAATGAGCGGGGATACAGAAAAGTGTAAAATATAATAGAAAATTAATAATAAAGTAATTAATATAAGTACACTTAAGAAGCAACGTGGGCCAAACATTGGCTCAATAAAATAGTATAATTATCTACTATTTGAGTTTTTTTTTACCACACCCGGACCATATTCCATTCATCTATACACACGGTCAATCAATAATCTTCCAGTAATAATTTTAAGTATTAAACTGTTGAACATCACTAAACTGACCTCAATATGACAAGAGGGTAGGTCTGAAAATACAAAGGATGTGCGGAGAAATATTGTGTAAAAAAGGGAGTATTCAATATTTTGTGTGAAATGTAAAAGTTTTCTGAAAGGTTTCTCAAAATATTACAATATAAATAAAAAATATTAAAATAGCAAATATAAAATGCATTCAAGTATTTACTTTGCACTTTTTTTTTTTTTAATCTAATCCTATATATTGAACCGCTTAAGGTATAATTTTGCCCTGAATTTTTTTTAGCTTGACAAGCGTGCTGCAAATTTTTATATTCATATTTTAGATCTGAGAATAATAAAAACAGTTAAATTACTTATAATTATTTTAATGAATTTTAAATATTACAATATATTATACACCAACGTTTCACCCCACTTTCCGTGGTTATAAAACAATATGTAAAAAAATAGAAAAAATATATTTTAGAGTTAATGTAAAAAAATATAATAAATGTAAAGGATGAAATTAACTAAGAGATGATAAAATTATGAAGAAGATGATCAGGGGTCAATAGATAACTTTAACAAACAAAGCTTTGGCAAAATAAATAGTTGTTAACTATTTTCGTTCTCCTTTGATTGCACCCTGACCATCTTCATTTGAATTTGAAATTATGTGGCCAATTTTTTATACATATAAAGTTGATAAAATTAGTTTGAATTTACTCGAACATCAAACACGTTCAATCCTTTCAGTCCAGAAATCTAGGAACAATAGTCAGTGCTCCTTGCTATGTAACCAACAATACCCTGCATCGTGATCTTTATATTCTTTTTTTTTCAGAGCTTATTAAATCCAAATTCACCGCATTCCATGAGAAACTCACTCATCATCCTAATTCTTTAGCATAATCCTTCCTGAAGGTTATAACGGCAGTGGCCAAGAGACGTATTGTAAATAATTAGATTAAAGTTCTGGCAATGACCAGATTCTCCACTAAAGTCCTAAGCATCTACAGCTAGTGCTCTTACTTATCTGTGCACTGGCTTTTAATACCAGTGACACGTTTGAGAGAGAAGTGCCAGGATCTCAGGAGTCCTACTCTTCCCTCCATAAGTGGGGTAAGAGCTTGGTTCGGAGTTCCTCAGGATGAATGTAAATATTGTTAATAGGAATAATTGTGTTAAAGATATTATTTTACTTTAAGTTTAATTTTGTTTTTTATTTATTTCTTTTCTTCTATTTCTTATTTTATTATCTTTTAATTTATATATTTGTAAACATGATGTGAATGAGCTCTTTGATCCCATTTATCATCATCTATAAATATCACAGAATGTAATATTATACAATAAAAAAAAAAAAGTTTGAATTTAATATTGTTTTATTAATTTTCTTCACTATCGCTCACAGCATTCTGATATATTTTATTCCTTTTAGAGTACAAAAGCAGAAACACTGGTTTGTTTGCCTGGCTTTACAGCTGCACCCGCGGAAGAGGTCAAGAGTAGACCTTTTGCCTTCAAAGTTTACCACACAGGGACCATGTTTTATTTCGCCGCTGAGACCAATTTCGAGCTATCAGTGTGGTTAGATGCAATCACGACTTCAACGCTTGCTCCGAATCCAAATGCTCAAGGTTTTTATTTTTTTTATTAGATTTAGAAGGCACTTGATATTTAATACCAGTGGCTTGTTTTTTTATAAATCGAGCTATGCTAATACTGTAAAACTTCATTATAACAAACAACTATGGGGGAGATGATTTTGTTCGTTATACAGAGGCTTTCATTAAGAACTAGTCCATTTAAAGATATCACAAAACTTTAATTAAACAGATATATAAATATTTCATTTTCAGCACAAAATTTTCATGTTCATCAAGATCAAAACTTTTATTATTTTTGCTTTCATGATTATAAAAAATAAAAATTATATGCGATAAATTAAGAATCTTACATGTATTATTATCAAAACAATTATGGATATTTATGTACATCTAATAACTAAAATTTAATTGTATAAAAAAATAATTTCATTTTTGTTTATAAATTGTGTCAAAAAATGTTCACTGATTAAAAATTTAACTCCTTAATTATATTTTTTACTATATATTTAAATGAACTACTTCTTAATGAAAACCTCAGTATAAGGAACAAAATCTTCTTCCCCATATATATATCATTTGTGTTTTGTTCGTTTTTGTTTTTGAATAGATTTTCAACTTATTTATTCATTTATTTATCTTGTTTTAAACTGTTCTACTGCTGTGATTATTTTTGCTTTATATGTAGATTGTTAGTTATTGATAATTTCTCTTAATTTGCATAATTCATCAAATGTTTGTTGCGGATCATTGGAGAGGAGAGGTATGAAGGAGTGCAGTAGGGATAATGGTGTATTAGTAAAGCGTAATTTGGCTTTGTGCGAGGAGGGAAACAAATATATATAATATAACTTAAATATAAGAAGATGATTAGAGTTGCAGTTTGTTTGTTTGTTTGTTAGTTTGGTTCTTTAGTGGCACCAAACTTCATTGGTCATCAACGCCATTTATATTTTATTTAATTTTGCTAATATTCGTTAAATTTTATTTATTTTTAATTT
>NW_027108013.1:182626-185126 GCF_000696795.3 Halyomorpha halys | reverse complement strand
TATTTGGACAGGTCTAGAACAGTTTTAGGACGTTGGAAGGTCCATGGTGAATGATTAGAGTTGCGGTCAAAAAGGAACAAATAGCTTTAACTATTTAATGTTCAACATTTTTCCCCACTTTGCAGGTCTAAAAAGTTATAAAAAACAACTAAGAACATTACAACAATTAGGTAAATTAAGGTAGGATAAATATTATGTAAAAAGAAAGTGATAAGAAAATTATATATAAATAAAAGGAAGGAAGGTATAAAATAGTATTAATATAAAATAAACTTGAATAAACAATGATAAGAATAAAAAATTACATGACAATGGTAAGAATAAAAATTAAAAAAATATGTAAAATGTACAGTTAAAAAAGTACACGAGACGTTATAAAACAAAAACAGAAAAATAGATGTGGGAACACAAAATTTAAACACTGGGGACACTGACAGACGGAAAATAAAGAAGAAAATTGAGATTAAATAAAGGACGTGAAAGAATAAATATAAACAATAATGATGATAATAAATGAGCAAAGAACATATCAGGGCCACCTACCTGTTAAATAACCTAAAACTTCTGTTAATAGGTTAAACAGACATTGATAATAAATTGGAGGCATGGAGGGAAGTGGTTAACGGTTATATTTCTATTTAAAATACGTCGTGTATACAAGAAATAGTCATAAGAATATGACTAAAAATGAAAAGTAATAAAAGAAAGATACAGAAATATGATATTAATAATAATTTTCTAATTTAGGAATAACTAAGTAAAAATAGAATGATATATAGTGCCACTAATAACATATACTGAAAAAAATATAGTCAGGGTAGTTAATACAATCATTGTTATTATAATTGTATAACAACAATGATTGTAAAAGAAATAAATAAATAATAAGTGAAAGTAAAAAGAATATTTTAAAAAAATAAATAGTATTTAGTTTATTGATAATGTTAATATATGGTAGTGTATATATGTCCAGTTATGGATTGATGGGTAGACTGTGTGTTATAGCAACCTAATGTATTTGGACAGCATGGCCAAACAAAGATTTTCTCTCTAAATATATTATAAATAATATACATACGTATGTATTGAATATATGCTCGGTATGGGACAGAATCTTTCCTGATAAAGTCAACTGACCAGAAGTGCAACTTTATCAAATCGATTTTCACATTTTTTTTTTTTCTCAAAAATGGCTCAAAAGATTTTGATTAAACCCTATATATCAATCTACAATTGAATATTTTTCAATATCAGATAGGTTTTATCCTTATGGATATAGTTTGACATGGATTAATTGATAAATGTTTTTAAAAAATTACAAATTATTTAAAGTACTTTTAATTTTGTTTATTTGAAATAAATAACCAGTTCTAATCATTAGAGATGATAATCAGTGAAAAAGTACAAAAAAAATAGTAAAGAATTTTATGAATAACTAATTTAATAATATTCTTATATTTTTTTTTCTTTGCAGCAATAGTCTACAGTGAAAGTGAAGGAGAAGAGATAACGAAGAAAGTTCCAACACCTGCTCCTCGACCACCCAGGTTGGTTTATATTTCATTTCTACATTGACATTTGGTCATTCATCCGTTTCAGACTAATATCTTAGTTGTCATTTGTTGGTCCAGTGTGTACATTCAAATCAAGGGACATGTCTATCAATCCCAACTGGTTTGTTGATTCTAATTTTCCTCTACTATTAACTAACCTAATTTATGTTAATGAAGAAGTTAACTGTCATTCATCGGCGTTTACATTGCTCATTTTCGCTGTTCATCTCGGAAGAATCTTTTTAAGTGATACGTTTACATATACTTTTTAATATCTTCTTCGAGGCTGTTATTATTATTTAATTAAAAGAAATTACATCAATAAAGGCCCAACACTCTTTATTAAAATAACTTCAAATCTCCAACGTTTTGGTCAACTTTGCCATCATCAGGCACTTTATAGCCTCAGATCAACAGTTAACATTTGAGTTTGTTTGTATGTATTTGTTAGTTATTATTATTAGCTAGTTTGTTTGTTATTATTTTCCTATACAATAGATATAATGTATTTCTAGTTCCAATGAAATATATTATAAACTAGAAGAAATTAGATTACCCGATATTGAAACTGTAAAAATTTCCATTTTCAATTTGCAATGTGATTACAATATTTATTTATTTATTTATTTATTTATCACCCTACCCTGCCTATTAGTTAATACGGGTGTTAGCAGCAGTTGGTACAACTCATTGCTGCATATGTCAAACATTTACATAGCTGTGCACACAGCTTGCTATTGCTTTAAAATAAATCTTGCTCTCCTCCTGAGGCCTTGCTGGTGTAGCTTATTCTCTCCTACCCAGGGAGAAGTAAGTAGGGCCCACGACCTCCTTCCACCCATACACGAAGGTCTTTTAGTGCGGATAGTTTTCTTTTTTCATCAGCTGAGGAAGATCGCTCTCAGTCAGAACATAGAGTCCTGTTTCCCTCATCATCTTGGCTCTCA
>NW_027108013.1:178808-180551 GCF_000696795.3 Halyomorpha halys | reverse complement strand
AACAGAAGAGAAGAAGTGGTTGTTGCAAGAGTAAGAATAGGACATTCCAAATTAACTCACCTTCACTTAATCACAAAAGAGGACCAGCCTATATGCCAACACCATTATTCCCCATTATCAATAAAGCATATAATTGAAAAATGCCCATCATTTCGTCAAACCTTCGAAAATAATAAAATTCCACGTACAAGAAAATTGGCCCTTAAAGACTCAGCAGAATCCATAGACAAAATAATAAAATTTCTGAAAGAAGCTCAACTTTATACTAAAATATAATCCACCAATACTGACCAGTGTAAAAAAGGAAATAGTCTACATTCAACCATCAAATGTTAAAGACAAGAAGATAAATGAAGTAAAAAGGGTGTAATAACCTAGATGTTGATCGCCCTGAATAAAAATCTAAATCCACATTCTCCTGGAAAATTTACAGAAATTCCTATTCATATCTTATGTCTTGATATCCCATAACATACTTTCCTACCCTTTTTCCTTTTTAAAGGATCCTTTTTTTTCTTAAACACTGTTCCTTTGTAGTTTACTAGATTTTTTGTTGTGTTTCTAATTTCAATTGTACTGAAACTCGTATTTATCCGCACAAATACCCCATCTGCCTCCTAACATTCTGAACACATCTTGACCCTCAACCATTCCTTTAACTTTGTAAAATATCATGTCCAACCTACAATTCCACAACTATCAAAAACGGATTATTTCAGAATCTATCCTTAAATATCTTGATCCGAAACCTGTTTACCATGAAGTTGATATAATTTGGTACATAAGTTGAATATAAAATTAATAAGCTAAGAAATTAATATATAAATTTTTAATATTGCAGTAGTGATTCCACCGGGAGCCGGATGTTTGGTTCATTGAAGAAGCTCGGTTCAGGCGGGAACTCTAACAGTAGCAGCACTAGCCCGTCAGGAGCAGGTGCAGGAGGGGGCAGTAGCCTGGATCGTAAGTGCCTGCGACTCCTAGGTCCTGGTCCGCTCCCAGTTCCGACGGCCCAATACCGCAGCTATCGCAGGGTCCATAATACAGCTCCTATACCCCCTTCTGTCGGCCATCAACAGCATCAACCTACTCTTCCGACTAGGTAATTTCTCTTTTTGCATTTTAGTTTTAGTTTAATGATAAATTAAATTTATTATAAAGAAATACTGATTAGTTTTATACAAAAACAGCAGTAGCTGTCATGACATGAGTGAGTCGGAGACCCCTGGTGACATGGCTGACTACAGGCTCACTGCAAGGTCGACTCCTCCCGTCCCAAGGTTAGTTACAAGCTTCATATATATTGTAATAATTTTAAAAATATTTAAAAAAATGAAATAAAAAAAATCTTTGCTCGTTTTATAACTTTTTTCAAATATAAAAAAAACTTGGGTTCAAATTAAGAACTTTACTACTTAAATGAATAATATAATTTTATTATATAAAAAGAAAGACTCTTAATCTCAGGGCGGGTTACTAGCAATCAGAAACAGGCATTTACAATAATTACAATTACAAATACTTAATAACTCTTTATACATGAATCTATTTTTATGTATAGCAAAAACTAAATAAGCTCACGATCTTCCTTTGATGATTCCTTGGTGTATTCTTTTTTCTTATTGTTCTTGTCTTAGCGTCCAATATGGCTTCCTACTCTTGCTGGACAGAAATTCATGAAGCTTCATCCTCTCTCTCTGGAGCCCCAGACACTGCCTGTTCCCTCCAAAAACAAAACCTGCC
>NW_027108013.1:176850-178233 GCF_000696795.3 Halyomorpha halys | reverse complement strand
ATGAAAAACTTTAGTTAAAGTTATAGTCTTTATTAACATAGTATACTATATAAAATTTAAAATTAAAAAAAAAAGTTTTAGATAAATAAAAGGCTTATATCCTCAGATCTATCAATAAGCGTAATGCAATCTAAGCTTTAAATAAATAAAAAGACCTATTCAACACAGATATGAGGATTACATTTTAATTGATTTAACAAGTATCGAATCTTAATAGGACGATTTTCGAGACAACCAAGATCAGTCACACATTGATTATCTGAACAATATTTTATTTTGAATACCATATCTTCTTATATACCTTTTTTTTTTCAAAATAGGATCTTATGACTGATAAAAATTGGTGAGTAGTTTGATAAAACTACATTTTATTTACAATATTTAGAAAGAAAATCACACCTGGCTTTGTTTACTCGAACCATTTATTAATAAATAGGATATTACACTATATACTAACATAGTCTCTTTTATGTGATATTAAGATTGATTCTATAAGAAAATGTTTGATGTTATTAGGAGAAGAACTGTTGTTCGACTTCCCGAAATAAGGGCTCCTCCGACACCAACTAGCAGTGGCCATCAGCAGCAAACAAGTATGTAAAAATATAAGTTTACTTTATTTTTTAGTTATAATCCAAAATCATATACTTGATTTAATATATTTATATTTTTTTATTTCTAAATATAATTAATTTATAATACTGAAATAGTCATGAAACCAATTATATTTAAAAAAAATTTTTTTAATTATATATCAAGATTTCAGTTGTCCTTTCTGAACTTGCAGATCTCTGAAATTTCATAGAAAAAAAATTGCAAATTTGAGACTTACATTTACAATTTAATTAACTGTTCATGATTAAAAAAATAATCAGCCCTCTTTTTATTATGTAATACATAGAAAAAAGTAAGAGCTGAAGAAATCAGGGTACGTTGTTTTATATAATTTGTTGAACTCATGAGTTTTTTATAATTTTTGCGGGCTTTGCTTTTGCTCACACAGTTATCTTCCACGTCAGTTGTAGGTTAAACTGATAGGTTGCAATTTATGAAACCTCTCATAACTATTTAGTCGTGGGTTACTTCTCAATGTGGGAAAACATTTTCAAATCTGGCATTTTCATTATTTGTTATTTGTATGCCCATGCAAAGAGATAAGACGTTTAAATTTAGTTTTTCAATTAATTTATTCAAAACATGCTGAGTTGTTAAATTGTTTGTATGTGTATGTTTTGTGGATAAATGAGATAGCAGTACATAAAACTTTATTTTATTTTTTTTTTTAATAATTTATTTATTGATATTTACAACTGTATACACATATATACAACAAGTAAATTTGCTGTAGGTGACATAGTAACATGATAAAAACATGTGGAGAAT
>NW_027108013.1:144390-176357 GCF_000696795.3 Halyomorpha halys | reverse complement strand
CGGAATCTACGAGCAGTTTCTTGTCTTTTTAGTCTTGTATGAGGATTCCATGTCAGTCGTTTGTCGAGATGTAGTCCTGAGTAACGGATCTGTTCGACAGGAATAAGTGGGGTATTATTAAAGGATATTGTAGGGGAAGAACATAAAACTTAAGATTTTTTATTTGTTTGCCTACTTCTTATTCATAATTTATGAGGTAAATACCAAAGATGCGATGAAAATTATACTATTTTGGTTTAAATAGTTAAACATGCTTGTTGCGAAGATGAAAAAAGTTTCAGGACTAGTAAAAAAAAAAAAGTCTTCAATGTCGAATTAGTACTGTAGTAAATGTATGAGTTGGATTCTTAGACAAACTTTTATTTACATAAAAATAAAAATAAGATATTTCAAATAAATAAAAAATTTAAATACTATGGTTTTCTAACACTTATTGAGGGTGATATCGCAAGTTATTATTGGGAACAATCCCTGGTTTATCTGCGAATACAAACTAAATTAAATAAAGTGGTAGATTATTGATTGACTGTGTGTATAGATGAATGGAATATGGTCCGGGTGCGGTAAAAAAAACTCAAATAGTAGATAATTATACTATTTTATTGAGCCAACGTTTTACGTTTTTATAATTATCTACTATTTGAGTTTTTTTTTACCGCACCCGGACCATATTCCATTCATAAATTAAATAAAATCAGTCTTAGCAACCTTTACAATTATTCAGAATTGATTCCCTCTTGCACTGCATTTTATATCAGAGATAAAAACTAATACTTCACTTGTCCCTCGCTACACTATTTCACAAATATAGAACTCTTATAACCACCCCTGTATGTTTCTCCAACGTTGGGACTTTTCTGCTACCTATTCTGAGGAACCTTCGGTCACCTAACTAAGAATCCCTTTGCCTGCCCTTTAGGTCCTTTATCTCCCCACTCTCACTTTCACAGCCTTCTTGGCTCACTTAAACTATCATATATTGACTCATCCCCTACAGTACGGTTAACTGGAAAAATGATTGAAATTAATCAAAAACATTTGTATATGATTGTTGTTTTTTTGGTATAATCTTATTTATTTTATTGGCAAACCTTGTGAGCGAATAAAGTGTAAGAACTAATGACAAAACCTCAAAAAAAATACTTGAATGGCATTTTTTCACTGTGATGTTTTCTTAATTAATATTTATTCCATCAACTAATTACATTCATATAAATATAAGCAAATGGTCAGGGTTGCGGTATATTTAAATTTTTATGGTCAACTATATATATATAATTAGATTCATGTATTACTACTAACATCTGAAATATAATTAAAATGGTAAATTGGTAATTCTTGATTTTATCACTGTGTAAGTAATATAACTTTTAATTTTTTTTTTTAAATAGTTGTAATCGGATTATATTATATTATATTATGTTAAGTTATTGTCATATATTTTTATATATTTATTTAATTTTTTTTAGATTTGGAAGATCATACGAGAAGAGTAGACGAACTACCACCGAGCCCAGGGGACATCACACCTTCAGCCTCTCGACAGTACCACCCGTAATTACCATTATCTTAAGTCTTTGTTTTTTTTGTTTCGCTTTGGTGTGATGTATTATACCGTGTTGCTTTTGTTTTGTTTGTTTCTTGTTTAGGGATGGAAGCGATTGGGTCGATTCGTTGAGAAAAGCTCAAGCATTTAGAAAGAAAATTAAAATGAAGAAGCCTCATATAAGTAATTATTCTTTTGCTTAAATTTTCTTTTAATTTTTATTTTTATCACCCCAATTTTGCCTCTATCAATCAGAAGAGAGAATTACACTGATTTGATTCGAAAATTGTCAGTTAAATATTAATCCTCATTCAAAGTAAAAATAATGCTAGATGTTCGCAAGTTTTATTTATTTAAAAGATTTTACAAATAATGTGGTGTATCAAAAAAAATTTACTGTTTTATCAAATTCAAGATTTCAAAGGACTGTAAATATTTTCTCGTAATTTTAAGACATTACTTTTCTTAATTTACATTTACTTCTTCTTTCACTTTTCATCTATATAATGTACAACTTGATCGTGTTTAGAGAATTTAATGAGTCCATGATTTTAAAATGCCTCCATTCATTAAATTTATCCTGTGGACTGTAAGTAGGCAGTTGGAAAGTAATGATTTGAATTAAATGATAAAGTAAAGTAAAGCATATTAAACAATTGACGGAAATAATAGAAATAACATGTCCTAGACTTGAAAAAAAGAAGTCTAGGGCGTAAAGCAAAGCCTTTATAAATAATTAAATAGATATTGAGTTAAAGAAGAAAAATTAGTTTTATATAATCAAAAATTCTGATAACTTTCACTTACCTGCCCTACTCTGAGTTGAAATTAATCCTCGCTTATTTCAGAATAGACATTTCTATATTAGGGGTATTCATGATCTTTGGTTTAACATGTTAAAGCGTGTTAAATGGAAAAACTCATGTTAAATCGAAAAAAAAATGCCTTCTTTTACCGTGGTAAAACGAAATAACATTTAACATGGCTGAGAGTCTGTTACTTGGTCTGTTAAATGGAGAATGACGTCACACAATAGACCAGTTGAGATTGCCGCCATTTTTGTTGTGACAGCTCAGTTCTTTCGTGTGTTTGTGGTATTCATATCCCTGTTATTAAACCAGAATGGATAATTTTAATGATACATTTGAGAAAAAAACAATGTAATTTCATTCTACTATATGAAAATTTGTAAACACTCGCCAGATAAAAATCTCACTATATGAACCATGTAATTATTCTTAGGGGACATATGCCCAGAATAAAGTTATTTTTTCATTTCATTTCATAAGCTAAACTTTCACACAAATTCCACTTTTCACTCACTCTAGGCATGTTGTAATTAATTACTTAAATCAAAACTGAAGTAAACAATAACATGAGGGTCTGGAAGGAAGGTAATAAACATAAAGGCTTATACAACAAGTTGAGAAAATCCGCTAGGGGCTCTTACGCATTTAACGTTTAACATGGCTTCAAATAGGGCTGCTCACAATCTTATAGTTATAACATTTAACATGGTAAAACATTTAACATTTAACACAACATCATGAATACCCCTATTATTCACTGTGGCAATAATTTCCCATTCTAATTTTCTTTTCCATTTGGCAATACTCCCCCATAATAATTTTACTTTTCTTTTTCATACCATTCATTTGACAGATTGACTAACTCCAATTTGAACAGTTTTCAGGAAAGTACAGTGTAATGTCGGTAATCCAAACTAATAATTGTGTAAAAAAATTCAACAATATATATTTACGTAACTATTTTTATTGATGATTTTTTCTCGACTGTTGTAGGTATATATATTTATTCATTTATTATTAAAAGTACAGTGTGATCTTGGTAATCCGAACTGGCATAAAAAAAAAAAGTTCAGCAGACAATAACATTTTTGTTTTCAAACATGTTTAAAGGTCATTTTTAACTTTCCGTTCTATAGGCAAGTTATTGTAATTACTGTGAAAATTTATATATTTTTTATTTTTATTTAATTTATACCAGATCGGCCTGGTTGACCTTACATTGTTGATATAACCGTTACATTATTATTTTTTTTAACAGTTGATTATGGGGGTGGTATAGTCTCGTACGAAAGACATCCCTAACTATATTCAATGTTAAAATTAAAAGAAGAAAAAAAGATAAGAATAAATAGATAAGGATAATGATTCTTAATAAAAGAGAAAAGTAAAATTAATAACAAAATATAATGATATTTGTACACTTAACAAAACAAACAATTGCCCTCTAATGGTAAAAAGAAACAAGTTAATTTGAAAAAGGGACGAGAAAAAAA
Source organism: Halyomorpha halys (assembly GCF_000696795.3). Taxonomy (NCBI): domain Eukaryota; kingdom Metazoa; phylum Arthropoda; class Insecta; order Hemiptera; family Pentatomidae; genus Halyomorpha; species Halyomorpha halys. Next base: position 172,509 of record NW_027108013.1, on the reverse strand, counting down.
AATAATAAGTATAATAGAGGTAGTATGACTAATGAATTAATAAATATAGAATTTATAACAGAATGTCCTGCAGCAGCCTGGGCTTCAGTCTTCGGGTTGAGGTTGTAGGTCCTTTAACTGTCGGCAACTGGGAGTGGAACTTCATGAACCATTTTTTTTTTTATAATCCTCTATTGACTCCATATGTGGCTTCCGATGCAATTGGCTATTTCTTATGAACCAAGGAGCATTACCTGCGATTCTTAGGACTTTATTTTGAAAAGATTGTAAATTTTTCCTTTTCGTAAAGGATGCCGCTCCCCAGACTTCACAGCCATACATCAGCAGTGGCCTGAGAATTGTTTTAAATATAAGAACAGTAGTTTCTGGTTTTAGTTTGGAATTTCTGTTTAGGAAAAGATAAAGCATTGCTAACCTTACGTAGGTTTGAGTTAGTTTGATGTTGATATGGTGATTCCAGGTGAGACGGTGATCTAAGCGAAGTCCCAAGTATCTTACTGTTTCACTGGCAGGATTCCATTTCACATTTTTACCTTTGAGGATTAATTCCGGTGGTTATGGTAGGCGTTGAAGAGTAAAAACTTTTCAATTACATTTTTCAATATTCAAGCTAATCATCCATTTAGTGAAATATTGTTCTAGATCATTAAGGTGACTTTGCAAAGTGTTTCTAGCAATTATTATGTCATCATGTTGAGAGAACTGAACAGCTGTATCATCAGCGAACATAGCTATGGAGGTGTGTATGGACTGAATGATGTCGTGAAGGTAGAAGTTGAACAAAATGGGAGAAAGGACTGAACCTTGTGGAATACCAGCATGGATTTGTCTAAGGGTTGAATTTTTGTTATTAATTCTGACAGAAAATGTTCTACTGTTGAGGAATGAGCTCAGAATATTGTATAGGTATTTTGGAGTGCCTGCTTTCTTTAGTTTACATAGGCGACCTCTATGCCAGACCTTATTGAATGCTTGTTTGTGAGTCGTCAATCAATCCGTGAGATCATTTGTACAAGTTCAAAGTTGCATTGAGAAACAGATACATTTATCTGGCACTAACCCTTTTGGATCATTTGGCAGAATAATCCACTAACAAAAACCATCTATTATCACCGAGAGCAGAATAATTTGCATCCGAAATCTGTCCATTATCACCGAGAGCAGAATAATTCGCATCCAAAAACTGTCCATTATCTCTGAGAATAGTGACAGGCTGTCATCAATGATTAAAAAGTCTGTACGATGAACAAATAATAAGAAATTTTGTGTAAAATATTATTTTTCTTCTTTTCGTGGCTTTAATTTTGATAATAAAATTTAACCAAATTAGGTTACCATAGAGCCCCTGAATCTTACTGAAACAAATAGAAAATTATCTGATGTTTTTGATCTAGGAACCGGTGCAAACGAGCTTGAGCTATTTTAGAAACTTTAGTTTATTAGTTTTGTTTGGGTAAAAATAATTGGTGATGGTTTGTTTGGCCTGTCTTTGGTGTTTTAATTTATGTGTTAATTTTAGGTTTGAATATTTATACATTTTAAATATTGAAATTTTTTTTTTTTATGCTAATACCTTAACTACAAGGGCTTCTCTGGAAAAACACATTTTTTAAAAATATTTTCTTTTAATTGAAATAAGCTCTGTATAAAATATAATATTTTGCCAAATGAAGATTATAATACCTGTTTTTTAACTGTGATGATTATTGTCATCTGCCACGTATGCCACTATGTATCTATGTATATAATTTTATATCACCACATTTTCTATTAAACATTTAGACAACGTATAGTAATCCAAACAATAAAAAAAAATAAACAACTTTTTTTAAATAAAAAAATAACCTTTTTGAACTTATAAATCTTATTGGAATTCTGTAAAATAAAAGAATACAATGTAATCTCGGTAATCCAAATTAATTGCTACAGGGGGGTGTTTGGATTACTGAAAAGTTTGGATTAAAGAAAGTATTAAGAAAAATGGTGTAAAAAAAATTCACCAATATGAAGGTACATAACTATTTTTACTTATTCAATTTTATTCTCATTATTTTGGAAATATGACTTTAAAATTTTGAAAAATTAATCTTTTTTAAAGAAGTCATTTTTTTTTTTTTTTTTGTCAGGTCCTATGAGTACTATAACATCGTTGGTCACTAAATTAAATTAGTTTAACATAATCAAATGATTTATACAATAGATATTATGTATTTCTGATTCTAACAAAATTTATTATGAACACATTCATAGGAATTAGATTACCCGATATCGAAACTGAATAAAATTTTCACGGTGATTACAATAACTTGCCTATAAATTGGGAAGTTAAAAATGTCCTTTACCCTGTGAACTTTTATTTGAAAACAAAAATGTCATTACCTGCTGAATTTCTAATTTCTTTTTTTTATTGAACGCTAGTTTGGATTACTGGAGTGTTCGATGTACGGGAGTTTAGATTGCCAAGATTACCCTGTACATAAGTAAATAAATTTGATAATAAAAAAAAAAAAATTATGAAATATAAAAATCTTTAAAGGCTGATCCCAGAATGATTGTAAATGGTAGAAAGGGGAGCTCTACCCACCACTCTAAATACAAGCTAGAAAAGTTACCTCCCTTTCCATACGTGTTCCCAAACCACCATGGCTGGACAAAAATATGTAGCCAACCATGGTCAAGGTATCATGATAGGTTTCAGGAACCTGTAATCAGGAGAATAAAATAGGTTATCTTCGAGTAAATATGCCCATTTTTAAAGTAATTTTTGACCTTAATTCATTAGAAAGGAAGATGGGCAAGAAAATGATAAAAATATCAGGAAAACCATGTATTGGTAACATGGGTTACTAATAAATAGTTTTTCTGATATTCTTCTACCTTTCTTGACTGCCACCGAAACCATCTTCCTACAATTTATTCCAAAAAGGAATATGGTCCAGGTACGGTCAAAGAAAAAAATACAAATAGAAATAAAACTGTTTAATTTGAGTCTATGTTTCGTCCCACATTGCTGGGCTTTATCAGGGCTAAAAAAGATACACTTAAATGAGGTAACAAATTTAGCAAATTAATAAAAGTAAAATTTAACTAAAGTGTGGCGAATTACAATTATTTCTATAAAAATGAACAATGTATATTAAAGAAAATAAAAAGATGTACAGTGAAACGTAAAATTAAATAAAAATAACAAAAAGTTTTAGACAATTAATGAATATGGAAATAAAAAGAAATATTAAAATACAGTACTCATTAAAAGATGAAGAAAGGAAATAAGAGTAAAATCAAGAATAAAGGAAAATAATGAACAAGATAGGAGACCTACCTTATAGATTGCAAGCAAGAACACAAGATAAACAGAAGAGAGAAGTGGTGGGGGTTGGCGGTTAAATAATACATTACATTTGAAAATAATATTAATGTAAAGATAATATTAGCAAATTAAAGAAAATACCAAAAATAGTCAAACATTAGATGATAATATACCTAATAAGGGGGAGAAATTATTTATTAAAATTAATTTAGAAAATAAAATAATATTCAAAATCGAATAGAGGTACAAAGTTGTGTAAATTATATTAAATCCTAATTACAATTTATTTCTATTGAAAGAAGATAGTTGACTGTATGAAGTAGATTGTAGGAATTTAGTCCAGGTGGCGGTCAATAAAGGTATCAAAATAGTAAAAGAAAACTAATTATTGTTAACCGAAATATCACCCCACTTGTCAGGGCTGTTAGATTGAAGAAAAGTTGCCATCTTTATTTCAATCTGACATCTCTGACGAAGCCGTGCAAAGTGTGGAAAAATGTTGGTTAACAATAAATAGGTTTCTTTTACTATTTTGATACCTTTATTGATCACCACTCCGACTATCTTACTACAAAATACAATTTATTTCTGTTTTTACTAGTTTCAATTTCTACTTGACCACATTTATGAGTTGAAAATAATAATTTAATCTGAGGCAGAACTGTATCAAAATTGAGGTGTAGATAGTTGATCGTAGATTAATAATTGGAGAAGATGGTTGGGGGTGTGGTCAGCAAAAAGAACATAAATAAACAAAAAAGTATTTATTTATGCCAACGTTTCGACCTAAGTTTCAGGTCTTCATCAGGAAACTTGTAACAAAGGGGTCCTTGCTAAAACTAAACTCCAGTTATGGAATGGATAATAAAAAATAAAAAAATCCCCAAATAACAATCAAGGTAAAGATAATATAACAGAGGTTTTGAATACTACAAATGATAATAATGAATAAAATGAAGATGGTCTGAGTGCAGTCAAAGAAAAAACTCAAATAGTAATACAAATATTTATTGTGAGCCAACGTTTCGCCCCATGTTGCAGGATTTCATCGTGGCTAAAAAAGATACAAACAATAAAATAAGATGACAATGTAAGAAAAAAGATAATGTGAAATAAAATTGAACAAAGGAGTGGCTTATTCTGAACTGATAATTATAAAGGATTTAAGTCCAAAAAATATCATACTCCGACTTAGAAAAAAATTCTCTATCAATTATAATGGATTTAAGTTGTATATTATGATAATATCCTGGTTAAAACTGCATTGAATGGTTTTTATACAGAATTTTTTTTATTTTATTTTTCGTCTCCTGAAAAATCAAGAATTTGTCCTTGAATCCTTTATACTTATCAGTACAGAATTATGATTTAAAATATGTGAAAATTTATATAAGAATGAACAAAGTAAATTAAACAAAATAAAAGATGTACAGTGAAACGTCAAATTAAATAAGAATTGCAGAAAGGTATTAGACAATTAATGACAGAAATTATAACAAATATAAAAATACGGTACACACTAAATAATATTTTCTTAAATTTAATTTGTTCGTTTTTATATAAATTTTCAATTATTTTAAATCATAACCAACCAAATTCTCCTTCAATTATAATGGATTTAAGTTATATATTATGATAATATCCTGGTTAAAACTGCATTGAATGGTTTTCATACAGAATTTTTTTTTATTTTATTTTTCGTCTTCTGAAAAATCAAGAATACGTACTTATCAGTACAGAATTATGATTTAAAATATGTGAAAATTTATATAAGAATGAACAAAGTAAATTAAACAAAATTAAAGATATACAGTGAAATGTCAAATTAAATAAGAATTACAGAAAGGTATTAGACAATTAATGACAGAAATTATAACAAATAAAAAAAGAGAAGAAAGATACAAGAAGAAATATAAAAATACGATACACACTAAATAATATTTTCTTAAATTTAATTTGTTCATTTTTATATAAATTTTCCATTACTTTAAATCATAACCAACTACACACACCTTTTTATCTTTTTTCTAACTTTCTTAACTTATTATAGTGTTACTATCTTTTTTAGCCCTGATAGATAAAGCCCTGCAACCTGGGGTGATACTTTAGCTCACATTAAATAGTTTTATTACAATTTGAATTTTTTCTTTTATTATTACACACAGTCAATCAACAATCTTCCGATAATGATGGATCTATTGACATCAATTAAAATATTGCCGATACATCTATTAAAATTGATCCGATAAGTAAATTATATATAGTAATACAAGTATTTACAAGGGGCAGTTCACGCAATTCGACACTGTCTACAAAGAATTCCATAAAATTGAAAATCAGATAATGCAAGTATATTTCCATTGGGCCTCCTATGGGATTTTGAGAGACTTATTATTCTTTTCAATAAATTACTTTATTATGAGAAATCTTTGTTAAACAATTTTAACACAATATGTTTATAATTCTTCTGATTGTATAATGGCAAAATGGAGGTTTTTTTTTTTTTTTCTAAAGAAATATAAAATTATTCTGTATATAAATGATTGACCGTATTTTTCAAAATATGAAAGAGATGGTTAGAGGGTGCGGTCAAAAAGGAACAAAAAATTAGTAAACAACTATTTATTTACTGACATTTCGGCCTACTTTCTAGGGTTAAAAAGATACAAAACAACATATCAATTTAAATATTTTGACGGTATATATTGGTTATATTGTTTTATATCTTTGTTATATATAAAAAGATTGTCAGGGTTGCGGTCAAAAGAGAAACAAAAATAGTTTACAACTATTTATTTTCCGACGTTTCGCCCCACTTTGCAGGGCTTCATCAGGGCCCAACAAATATATACAACAATATTCTCAGTTTTCTTTTTTTTTTTTGTATCCTTATAGCCCTGCAAAGTGGGGCGAAATGTCGGAAAATAAATAGTTGTAAACTATTTTTGTTTCTCTTTTGACCGCAACCCTGACCATCTTATTATATATCAATTTTTACAGTCAACTATATATACATATATACTATATCTTTTTTAGCTCTGATGAAGCCCTACAAAGTGGGCCGAAATGTCAGCAAATAAATAGTTTAAACTATTTTTTGTTCCTTTTTGACTGCACTCCCTGACCATCTTCATATTTTAAAATTATTGTACTTAATTTTTGATTCATTATTTAATTTAAATATTATTGAGTCTTGTTTTCATATTAATGTAACTATAATAATTTAACTTTTTTGTGTTTTATTTATTCATTATTATTATTTTTTACTCTAGATCCTCCTAATTCTTATTTTAATAACCAATGCCGCCAATCAGAGCACCCGCAGCAGTTCAGATCACAAAGGGTAAGTACAATTTTTTTTTTTTACTTTAAATAAAGTAATATATTTGTTATGAACAACTTTATGATGGTTGTTAATTTTATTATTGAGATTAATTTTTACTTTTACTTATGTATGAAATAAATTGTAAATGTTTTATTAAAAATAATTATAAGGAATTTTAACAGTTTTTATTATTCTTAGATCTAAAATATAGATTTGATGATAAGGTTTAAATCGATAAATTAAATATTAACTAGATGTGAGAATTTCTAATCTCAAGATTGGTTCTCTAGATAATCAGAACACAATTACACTTAAATGAATTAATGGCTATTTTAACAAATCTGTTTAATCCTAGGTTGAGCTAACTAACCAATTTTATGATCATACCAATCATTCATGTTTTATTACAAAAATGTTACTGACAATAAACAAAGGATGGTCCAAACCAAGAGAGAGCTTTCTTCCTTGACCGTTGCCAACCCTTAAAAGTCGATGCAGACCAAAATGGTTTAACATTGATATTACCAGGTAGTGCAAGCTACCAATCAATAATACATCTCATGCTAGACCTTTTGTTGATGGCTTTCAATAGGGGTATTCATGATATTTGGTTTAACATGTTAAAGCGTGTTAAATGGAAAAACTCATGTTAAATCGAAAAAAAGTTGCCTTCTTTTACCGTGGTAAAACTAAATAACATTTAACATGGCTGAGAGTCTGTTACTTGGTCTGTTAAATGGAGAATGACGTCACACAATAGACCAGTTGAGATCGCCGCCATTTTTGTTGTTGCGACAGCTCAGTTCTTTCGTGTGTTTGTGGTATTCATATCCCTGTTATATAACCAGAATGGATAATTTTAATGATACATTTGAGGAAAAAAAACAGTAAAAAAAACAATGTAATTTCATTCTACTATCTGAAAATTTGTAAACGCTCACCAGATAAAAATCTCACCATATGAACCATGTAATTATTCTTAGGGGACATATGTCCCAGAATAAAGTTATTTTTTCATTTCATTTCATAAACTAAACTTTCACACAAATTTCACTTTTCACTCACTCTAGGCCTGTTGTAATTAATTACTTAAATCAAAACTGAAGTAAACAATAACATGAGGGTCTGGAAGGAAGGTTATAAACATAAAGGCTTATACAACAAGTTGCTGAGAAAATCCGCTAGGGGCTCTTATGCATTTAACGTTTAGACTTCAAATAGGGCTGCTCACAATCTTATAGTTATAACATTTAACATGGTAAAACATTTAACATGTAACTCAACATCATGAATACCCCTATTATTCTCTAGTAGATGATGTTGCTCTTTGATAATACAGTCTCAAACCTCGTTATTCATATGACTTTATTTGAAATCCTCTATAACTAGCCATATCATTCAATGGAAAATTAATTTCCATATAACCAATAGTGTTTAAACAAACCTCCAAATAACAACTTTCAAATATTCAGGAAAAAATAGTTTACCTTTTTTCATTGATTTTTTGCATCAATAACTTATACAGCAGAAACGACTCCTTATACTAGACACACATGGTTTGACATGACATATTTAACTTTAACATTAATGGATGAAGCTCTTAAGATTTGAACATATGAATCTGAAAAAATCGAGTTTAGTAATTTTTCATTTCTATTTTAGACTGGAGGCCTCAATTAAAACTTAGATTTATTTAATATTATAAAATTAGATTGGATTTACTATGTTCTGAGGGGCTGAGAGTGGACCACCTTAAATAGGAAGCAAAATTGTACAGACAACAAAAAATAAATGAAAAAAAAAATGGATTAACCCACTCTAGCTTCTCCAAACATCAAATGAAATATTATGCATGTTTCAAAATCCATAACATTGAAACAAAACATGATTTCACTATAGCAATGTACATTACTATTAAAGGTTATTCTATATATTATACCTTGTGCTTATTTCGTAGATTCATGAAGATCCGACAAACCACCAACAACAGATGGACTATCCCGGCTTGGAGTACCCTCCAGTCTTCGAACCCGGGACTTACACGTTGGACACTTCATCGCTGCTGGTCTCGGCGAGGCACCACCACCAGCGTCGTAATGTTGACTCTCACCACAACTGACGACACTGCAGCAACTGTCTTGCTGTAGACACCTTTCATTGTTTTTATTTTATTTATTTACTATTTTTTTTTTTTTTTTTTTTAAGGAAAGTTTAGAAATAGCGAAAGATACTATATTATTGAATCATAGCTGGTGCCTTGTACAAACTTAATACTCATATATACTATTATTATTTATATTTAAGTTTAAATTATGTAGGTTGAAAGAACCTATGATAAGAACAATAATTTTGATATAGTCTTGTACGCTGCCATAATTTTGCCATTAAAGTAACTTTTTATGGGTTTCTTTGTAATAATGGCTTATGATACTATTAGTTTATTATTTATTAGTAATTATTTTACTAATTTATTTTTTATCTCGCCTCGATGGTGAAATTATAATTTAAATCTCTTGTATAGACTTCTCGTATTAGTAGGTTCTTATTGTGAAAATTTTACAATAAGTTTTAAGGAAAAAATATATGATTGCTGTAGATTTTTCATTAGAAGAAATTTTTGTTCAAAGAAATAGAATTGAACTATTAAATAATAAAAAATTAATAATTGAGATATTTTTGGATGGTTTCGAAACTAAAGTCAGGTCGATCAATTGCCTATCAGTGTTTCATTTAATTCAACACCAACTCCTAAATCGTGTTAATAAATATAATCTTTCAAATTAATTAATTAATCTTTTAAAAAATATAGTAGTTGTATGTTTACACGCTTTTGTATTTTTATTGTAATTAATTGCTCAAAATATTTTAATATGAAACACTTTTTTTTTTCTTTTAAAATAAATTTTTAATATACATATCATATTTTAGAAGGTTTTCTTTTATCAAACATTTTATCGATTCGAAAAAAATTATATTATTACCGGATATTATTTTAGTATTATTATGAGGAATTCAATTAGTTGATAAAGTATAGTTTCTCATTTATTCCTCCTTTTTTTTTTTTTTTTATTAATAAGTTCACTCTGAGAGACTGACATTTAAACTTTGTTTATAACAAACGCTTTTCTGGGGTCCAAAAACTTAAATCTACACTGTTTTCCTAAGTTTAAGTAATTACCTTTTATGCTTAAGACAACATAAATTATTTTTGTTCTATCATGCACTTTGGAAGAACACGAAAAAATGTGTGAAACGTGAATTGTTTTCACTGATTCCATTTCGTTCTTATCTTATTCATTTTCTAGCTCTTTCCATTATCTATGAGCATTAATTAAGTGAAATAGAGATGGTAAAGTCTGTGACTTCCAAAGAATGGTTCATAATGTTAAAGAAGTGGCAAAATCTCTTTGGTTCCGATTGGATTTATAGAACCCTTAATTAAATAAATTACTATAAACCCGAAACTGAAAGTAACTACTTAAAATATAAATTATCAATAATTGGTTTATTAAACATTATTATTGATAATTTATATTTCTTAAAATATAAATTATCAATAATTGGTTTATTAAACATTATTATTGATAATTTATATTTCTTAAAATATAAATTATCAAAATTTTATTATAAATTTTTTTTTAGAAGAATTGTCTTTGCATTTCTATCTATCAAATTATAAAATATAAATTTTTGTATTTTAAGAAAATAGTAATTGAAATTGTAAAAAATTTTAAATAAAATAGTTTGATACCTTTATTGACAGCCAACTGGAGTATCTTCCTATAATCTACTTCATACAGTCAACTAACCTTCCAATTTAAATTTTTGTAATTTTTTCTCATAATTTTCTTTTTTAAATAAATTTTAATTATATAAAAAAATAATCAATTTTTAGCAATTTTAATTTTAAATAGAATAAAATAGAGTAGTTAAAGATCAAAAATTAAAATTGAAGTTTAAAAATTCTGTTAATTTGTTTCATTATTATATGATCTATATTTAAAAGAAAAAATTTAAATTTATAATGCCTAAAGAACAAAAACTTAGAATATAAATATAATGTTTACAACACATACATTTATGCTGTTTTTGGTTTTGTTAAAAACGTATTTTAATTTATTAGATATTTGTATTTAGAGGAGGCGGTGGTTGCTTGATACTTGGGAAGGCAGTGGTGTTGCTACAGGAGCATTATAGTAAAGTTTTACTGTTATGTCATGGATGGGTTTATTAATAAATTATTAAAAACTTATACTTTGTCAAAACTGGTTTATTTTTAAACTATTAAAAATCTGAAACAATAAAATTCTCCACGAGTTTCTGTTCAAATGATGATAAACATTAATATTTTTTAGTGTAGAATATCGAACATTTTACTTTTTGTTTGCTTCCAATTTTATATTTAATATTAAAAAAAATAATAAAGAAGCAATTCCTCCAACCTTGTGCCTTAGACATTTAGATCATTGAATAATTGCAATTTGACTGAAAGATAAAATCATTTTATACAATTATAATCCAATTCGGGATCAGGTACTATTTATATAATTGTAGCATTATTGTTTCATATTAATAATTTGGTAAATTAAATAACGATTTCAGTATAGGCTAACTGATCAATATGGTACTATCAGTGCATTATTACAATATGATATAATACAATACAATATACCATATGAAGTAATATATATTTTTATCCAGTTGTTTGTTCATATTTGAGGGTTTGAAGATTTAATTTATAACATTTAAGTAAGCCTAATGAAATTGAGTTATGGAATTATAATTTTACAAAAATATTATTATTAAAATTAATATTTTGTTTTATCGAAATAATGAGGAAAAACTCGTACTTTAGGTCACATTCACAGATTTAACTATAACTTAGCAATACATCATCACCAACTTGAGATTTTATTTCTGAATTGTAGCCAATGTCTTGTCTAAAATCATTTTTGTTCTGATGCGTTTGTATATATTATTTTTAAATTAATAATCAGAACGATTTTAATTGTATAATTTTTTGTATTTGGTATTTGTGAAATAAGTTGTAAGAAAAAAATGTCTATGTATATTTTGTTTAAGTTTCAGCTTTGATATTTATATTACTATTATTGTTAGTTGTAAGTTGTTCCAGCCGATTGTAGTTTCGTGTTGATATTGTATGGTGGCTATTGTGGATTGTCGATTCAGTGTGATAATAGATAATTGTTAAGTTAAGTGGATTTGGCTGTTTCGTTAAAATTATTCAAAGCTTATCAGTTAGATTCATTTGTGGACTCTTGTCTCATTTTATATTTGATAGTTCTCTCATTGTAATAATTTATTCTGTTATAAACTCAAGGACAAAAACGTTTGATAAAAATAGCCAATGGTCACTTATTTCTCACTTGACAATCTCAGTCAATCTGATTTTTCTAATTAGGTGGTTGACCTTGGCTTCCTTTACAATATTGCTCCACTAATCTCTATCCATTACATTTCTTTCCATCTTATAACTACTAAAAATTTTAGGTCCTCCTCAAGATCTTGTAGCCAGCGTCTTCGTGGATGTCTCCTCACTCTTCTTTTACCAATTACAGTACCACGCAAAAATTTTCCCAGCATTCTGTGCTGTGTCTTAATAAATTGGACCATATTTCCATCCTCATATAAGGAATTTAATTCGTCATTTGTTCGAGGTCTCCATGTACTGATATTGGTGTCAGGGGTAGGGTTATAGATTTTCTAAGTCAGAGTCCATGTCTATCCCATAAGTTTAAACTGGTCTTACTTAGATTTTATGTAATTGTATCTTCATATTTTTAAACAATACTAACAAATCTCAAATTTGCAAAATATGCTCGATTGGCTGCCATTACTCTTCTATTTAATGCATTTATTTATTTGCTTTTATCATTCAATTCTGAGCAAAGATATGTGAACCTTTTCGTTTTTTCAAAAGAATAATCCTCTATCTCTGACAAGTTACTATTACAGTCCAAGCTAATATCAACGAGTAGCTTATGGTTTCATTGACTACTATTGCTTTTTATTTTGAAATCCAGCGAAAATGTGGAGTGCGCAGATAACACCTACTTTTTAATATTCTCATTTATAGTCATTAAAAAATAATCGAAATAACCCAAAAAATTAATTTTAAAATCTTAAAAATTGAGGGATTTATCCTATTTTAGAATCCTGTATGTCCAATTTCATTTTTATTTTTCAGAAATTGGAGACATGGTATATGGTTCAATTAAAAAAATTATGGTATGGTATTTCTTAAAAAAAAATTTTTTTTAATAATTAAAAAGAGATTAATTGCATGAATTCAAAATGTTTATTAATTTAACTATAGGAACATTTCAGTTATTGTGGCTTCCAAAGTTTCACAGGTTTTCCTTAGTGCAATTTTTTTCGATTCTAACTTGGCGGGATCATATTTAATTTTGCTGTAGTATTAACATGTTCCGTCAACCTAAGAATAACCATAATCTTGTAATAGTGGTTTCTCACTTATTCAAGGCCCACTTAACCAGGTTATACTGTATTTATTTATATTTTTGTTCTTGAGTATACATAACAGAAATTAAAATCAACAAAGAAACTGATTTGTTTCTTTTTTTTCTCATTCATGAAACTGCTTCTAGTCTTGTAATTGATTTAGTTTCTATAGCCTGAGAATATAAGTTAGAAAAAAAAAACATTAAATAGATTGCAATATCCGTATGAAGGATTATAAAAAAACGCAGAAATGCCAAAGTACACTTGATAATAAATGTTTTGTGATACTGAACATTGTGATATATTTAAAATTATACATTGTACTGCTATTATAAAATCTAAGTTCATGTTTTATTTTTTCCTTTCCTTTCTCTTATATTTTCTTTTTTTCCGACTCTAACAGGCCATATCATATAGCTGGAAAAGCTATGAGTTGGCAACCATTGCACCGTGGTATCGTACTGTATTCAATAGCTTAAAGTGATGTTTAAACAAATTCAAAAGTTTCAGTTAGTAAAAAATTAAAATGAAAGATAAAAATGCAGCTAATAGCAGTCAGTGCAATTATATGTATTTATTATGTATTTTCCTTATGTATATATATTATTTCGCCCTTATGTACAGAAAATTGTTTAGTTCTTGCCACAGTATATAATTTCTTTTTTAATAATTTATTAATGTTAAAAATATAATAAATTCTCATAAGCTTTTTTTGTAAATAGAATGCATTTTAAAAAAGAATTATGATTTATAAGTTTAATATATGCTGTTATAATTATGTTTTTATTTAGTCATTGTAATATTTTTTATTTATGTGTTTTTATATTTTAGATGTAATCATGTGCCTTGGGTAAAAACTGCTTCGGTGAATGTGTGAAACTTTAATTTTTTTTTATAGTATTTCATTTAATCTGAATCGATTCAAATTGATCAAAACTAGATTAACAAACTATGCATGGACATAGTATTTTTCTTTTGTCTGTTTCTTTTTAATTTATTATGTTGTTTATTTATTTTTAAATATATTTTTATAAATGTTTTTTAATTATTTGTTAATTTATTTCTCACCTTTTAAATTCATTATTGAAAATTTTACAAAAATTGTCTAATGTCGAATAATTTGGATGCATTTATTGATTTAATAAGGTGACATAATTGTCCAATAAAATTGCAAATTAGATTTGAAGTAATTTCATAAAACTGTTTTCAAAAGACGATAGTAAGAAGTTTACCATCTCTGAAAGTGCATAGGCCTAATTTAGCAATGTTTTCAAAATGGCTGTTGTAAATTTATAGGTTTATAGCCAATAACTCCTAAAGTATTGCTAGTAAGCTTAACTACGTAAATTAGTTAAGGTTAAAAGATTTAATTACACAAAATTTTGTATACAAGATGTGTATGGAGGTACATGATATCTTTAACTGTAAGGAAACATCATGCTGATGGAATATGGCGCCCAGAGCTAAGTATAGCGCATTAAATTTTTGTTTATGCTTAGACGCCCAATTACAATGTGTAGATTTTCCCTTTTCATTGAATCTCTTATATCCAAAAGTAAAACGTTAACCCATTTAGTTTCCATTTTTGATATTTTGTTCCTGTACACTCCAATCATAGTTACGTTTTTTGAGTTGACATTATATAAGAAATATGAATTATTTCCTGCTAGAAAATCTTTACCCAGATAATACAATAAATTTTCTTGAAATGTAGATGTTAAATTATTCCGGATAACAACACCAGAAGTTTATTTTATTGAAGAAAAATAATTGTTTTTCACTATTCATTGCTCAATATCTTGAAAAACTACTTAGCACACAATGAAAAGCATTAATCCTTTTTAAGTTAGATTACATCTGTTAATATTTCAACCCTTACAGAACTCTTTACGTGCAATACTTTCCAAGATACAGTTTTTCAAATATCAATATTTTCCCAATAATGAGTATCAACATTTTGTGAATATATTTCTGATTTACAATTAGTGAATATATAGCAAATATGATGAAACTACTATTCCTATAAAAATAATAACAATAAACTATTGTATGGTGCATTTAAGGAACTTCAAGTGAAGTCTGAAAAGAACTCATGTTCAGTATTTTCAGACAAATAATTTTTTAAACACCATTATTTTTCAAAAGACATTGATTACAAATAAATTAACACATTAATTGGTGAAAAATGATCGATCTTAGACATTTCTATCCCTTCTTTTAATAAATATTTTTACATAATATACATTTAAAATTAATCTTAACTTAAAAAAAAAGTTCAATATCTCAGGACCTAATATAGGTATGCTAACATTAAAGTCTCCATTTTAATTATTTTTCAAATCTGAAGTAAACAATGTCTATGAAGGGCATCTGCTTGGACTAATCCTTTATAACAACCTTTCATCCCATTTCATAAATTTGAAAGAAAATAATTGCCTTAAGTGGTCATCTGAAGCACCACTGGGGAATGTGGTGCATCATTAAATATAATAAGAGCCGGAGAGAAAAAAAAGGCAGTTATTTCACCCTAATTTTTTATTACTTTAATGAAAACTGTATAATTACTAGTCAAAATTGATGAGTCTCCCAAGTATAGATAGGGGAGATAAAAAATGGCGGCACTTTCAAAACGTTAAAAAAAAAAATTTTCATTCGGAGATCTATATCTTTAAAACTACCTTCAACTCTCTAAAAAACCTATGAGAATATCATTTAAAGTAGAGTAAATTTGCTAAAATAAAAGCCCTCAGTAGTTCCTGAGATATATCTTTTTAGAAAGAGAAACATTTCATAAAAATGTACTGAAAAATCAGTAGTTAATGAATTTATTTTGAGAAATCTATATCTCAGAAACCATTCGATGTACAAATATTTATTAGCACTTAAATTAAAGATAGTGTAATGTACTATACAGTAGTTTATAATGTTTATCTTCGTAGCAGTAGTTTCCATGATATTTGAAAAAATAAATTCACAAAATATTCATTTCTCATTGTTTGGACACTTTGAATTTATGAAAAACAATATCTCAAAAAGTATTAGATGTATAAGTGTCTCCTAGCACTCAAATTAAAGCTAGTTAAATGTACTATAAATTAGTTCATAACATTTATCTTCGTAGTAGTATTTTTATATTTGAGAAAATAAATTCACAAATTAATTTCTCATTGTCCGGACAGACTTTTTGGATTTATGAAAAACAATATCTCAGGAAGTAATAGATGTACAGATATCTGCCAGCACTCGAAATAAAGGTAATTTAACCTAATATAAAAGTCTATTACACATATCTTCGTAGGGGTAGTGGTTTTTATGATATTGGCATATGAATATGAATTTTGCACACAAAACAACTATAAATCAATTCAGGATGGTGGAAGATTATTGATTGACCATGTGTATAAATGAATGGAATATGGTCTGGGTGCGGTAAAAAAAAACTCAAATAGTAGATAATTATACTATTTTATTGAGCCGTTTTGCCCCACGTTGCAGGGCTAAAAAAGATACAAACACTATAATTACAAAAAAGAAAAAAGATAAATGTAAATTAACAGGGGTATAAAATGAAAAGTAAGATATAATAAGAAAAATTAAAGGTTGTAAATAGTATATAATACAACCTTTAATTTTTCTTATTATATCTTACTTTTCATTTTATACCCCTGTTATTTTACACTTATGTTTTTTTATTTTTTCCTTTTTGTAACTATAGTGTTTGTATCTTTTTTAGCCCTGACGAAGCCCTGCAACGTGGGGCGAAACGTTGGCTCTATAAAATAGTATAATTATCTACTATTTGAGTTTTTTTTTACTGCACCCGGACCATATTCCATTCATCATAAATCAATTCATTTTGAATGCTAATAGACATTTGTATGGCAAATGGTTTTTAGACATAAGATTCCTCAAAATAAATTCACTAACTGATTTTTCAATGCATTTTTTGTATATCTTGGTTTTTTTTTGTATTTTTGTATATCTTGGTACCTATTAAACGAAAATATCTCTATTAGGGCTCATGTTTTAGCAAATTTACTCTACTTTAGATGTTCTCTTAGTAAGGTGTAGATAGTTGACCGTAGATTACTGATATGAAACGTCGGCATAAATAAATATTTTTGTTTATTTATGTTGTTTCTTTACTGACCGCACCCTCCGACCATCTTCTCCAATTGATGTTCTCTAAGGTTTTTTAGAGTTGTAGATAATTTTTAAAGATATAGAGCTCGGAATGAAAAAAACATTTTTTTAAATGTTTTGAAACAGCCACAACTTTGTATTCCCTCTACTTATACTTGGCAGACTCATCAATTGTGATAAGTAATTATACATTGATTAGAGAAGATGGTCGAGAGGTGCGGTCAGCAAAGAAAAACATAAATAAACAAAAAAATATTTATTTATGACGACATTTCGACCTTATTTTAACCTTAATTATTTTTTATTATTCAATTATTAATTTTTTATTATTTACTATTCAATTCAATATTTTGTATAATTCTAAATTTGTTTTTATACTATTTCTTTCCAATTTTATGTTTCTCTAAATGATGGCTGCTATTTCTTTTGTTCTATAGCCCTGATAAAGACCGAAGCTCAGGTCGAAACACATTGGCATAAATAAATATTATTTTGTTTATTTATGTTTTTGACAGCACCCCCCCCCCCTGACCATCTTCTCCAGTCAGTAATCTACGGTCAACTATCTACACCTCACTCATAATTATACATAGTTTTCATTAAAGTAATAAAAAATTGGGGTGAAATAACTGCCTTTTTTCTCCTCTTGGGTTCTTGTACTAAAACTTTCTTAGCTTTTCAGGGATTCAATTCTGGGGACAAAAATCTTGAAGATGAGCCTAGATCAGCTCGTCTCTAGAGGTGAATAGTATCTCCTAAACAAAGCATTAATGGACAATGGATTAACAGACTTACGTTCATGGAGATTTTTTTTTCTTGTTTTGAGATCCTTAATTCATATTTTTAGTTAGGACACTTGACCCAGAAACACCCAGTATATAATTAATATATCCTATATAATCTTACAAGTAATTAATAATTTAAAAAAGACAATTGTTCTGGACAAAAACACATATTTTTACTCACCCTGGATAATATTCACTGCTTTAATACAAATAAAATTAAAAATTTGGTTATAGTTGTTGAAGAAGTCAACCGCCAGGTGGCATCACACTGGCACCAACTTCATCAGAAACAAACAGTATTTCCAAATTTAAGGAAAAAATCCTTAACCAAAATCCCATTTTTGGATTGGTTTTTTGAAGGATGAATTGTATCAGGTCTTAGGTAAGTCAAGGAATAAGAAATAGGGTAAAACCAAAAAAAAAAATACATTTAAATTCAAAAATATTTTATAATGTAAAAATGACATACAAATATAAAAATCTCTGGTCCATAAATATTGTTTCTATTTTGTTTCAATCAAAAAATAACTACTGATTATCAAATTCTATACAATTTAGAATTCATTTTATTTATTCCTTGTATAAAAATATAAATGCTAAGTACACAATTTCCCAAATATAAAATAAATTTTAAAAATACAATTTTTTTTTTCTCGTATATATTGCCAATTAGATCTCTAGTCTGAGCATAAAAAAAGGCTCAAGTAATAATAAATACAAAAAATCAGGTTACATTTTATGGAAGAGAGAGACTTCATTACGGCTGATTATTTTATTTTATATTTTTTTATAAATAAAAGAAAAAGGCACAGCTCTTTTAAATTAAAATAAATATTGAATTGGCATACCATTTCGATCAATATCCAATTATGTGCAAAGATAAAAATTAAAAATATACATATAATACACACCTCAAAGAGCTCGATCATTAAAAAAAAAAAAATAAGAAAAACTCCACAATACTTGAATAATCTTTGGAATATTTTTATTTACAACAAAACATCATTTATCACTAAGCTAAAGAACTTTAAAAACGTTCCGCAACTACCGAATAACTAAACTAAACAAAACACTAACTAAAACTAATGTCACAAATAATCCCAAGGTTAACTATTTTCTTAAGTCTTCGAAAACACCTTTTTATTCTCTAGCCATTCTTAAATCAAATCTATACACAAAAATAGCTTTAAAAAATTGTATAATGATAAATCTCTAACCAAAACCTACCTCTTAGGCAGTCCTTGGCTTTCGTTCGGTTCGCTTTTTCGTACTCACAAGTAAGAATTTTTGAATTTTAATAAATCTTAGTATAATCTTTAACTAAAAGATTGTTGTGACCAGAGACCAGAATCACTGCAAATCTATTTTGTCTGATTTTTTTTTTTTTTTTTTAAACACTGTCAGAATTTGTGGATTTAAATAAGATAAAACCAACTTTTATTAGTTTAAGACTTTGAATGTTTATTTATTCTCATTCTTATTAATTTTAAAATACTTGGTATGTTTAAATGTCTTAGATAATTTTTCAATATTGCTGTTTAAGGTCCTAATAGTTTTCACAGAATAAGGAAAGTTTTTTTTATAAGTTACTTATGTTTTTTTTTTTTGTATGGATGTTTTTAACAAAATAAAAAGAAAAAAAACTTCAAATACTTTTATTATATCATATCTTTAATAATAATAATCTTAACATCTAATAATAAAATTCTCTCATTATCAAGATTCCAAACACTTATCTGTAGTTACAAGTCCATTAATTTATTTATATGCTAATATTATATTAAAGTAATTGAACGATATAAGACTTTTAATCAATGACAAAATATATAACGTATGGATAAATTAATGGACAAGTAACTATTGAGTTACTGATCTTGATAATAGGAGAAGAGTCCTGAAACGTAGATATGATACAATAAAAGAAATAAATTTATAAATAGAAAGGATTGATTTCATACAATACCCAATATAATAAAATGAAAAACCTTCCAGTAGTGAAAAACTGTTTTTTAAAATAGTAATTTTAAACACAAAATTGTTCCATATTTTAGTTTTTTTCTTAACATAAACAACTGATTACTTAAATACAATTATGATTTTGAAAAATTCTTTTTTATAAAACTAATTAATTAAAAATCTGGTCTCTGATCACGGCGTATAGATCCTCTAAATATTTTGGTGATAATTAAGAACATTACTTTGAACTGGAAAAAGTAGATTTTCAATGAACAAAAAATCAAAGTATTCAAAGAAAAAAGAGACATAATACTACTTTGAAAAGGAAACAGTACATTTCCAATAATCAAACAAAAAAAAAACTAATAAAGATATATATATAAAGCTGGTATAAGACAAAAAAAAAAGTACTGATAAGACACAAATAAAAAAAATTCAACACTTTTAAATCAAGCCAAATTACAAAAATTGAAAAGGCTTTGATTTTTAACTTTTTTTTGGCTCTTAAATTAAATCTATGAACGTGGAGAAGATGGTTGGGGGTGCGGTCAATGAAAAACACAAATAAGTTCAATTAACCTATTTTTGGGCGTTAACATTAGGCGTTTGATATTCCAGCAAACAGCCCTGAAGAAGGCTAGAAACTCTAGCCGAAACGTTGGCACATTAAAAATAGGTTAATCGAACTTATTTGTGTTTTTCATTGACCGCACCCCCAACCATCTTCTCCTCATTCATCATCCACGGTCAACTATCTCTCATAATTATAAATCTATGAACCTGGGTGAGAAAGTCAAGGACAGCCGATAAAGGCATTGAGTTCTTTTTAAATATACACTGGCACACGATTGTACTGAAAATTTCATAAAATTAACTCGGCTTTTTCGCACAGTACTCTTTTGATAAAGGTATAATCCACAAATTAATAAAATACCTGAGATACAAACAATATGGCGAAATGAAGAAAAATCACATAAAATGAGTGCATATCAATTAAATTATTTTGATTATTGAATCGATATAATATGAGAATTATTGATTCGTTGTTATTGATTTTCTTTTTTTTTTTTTTTTTACAATATTAAAAATTATTGCATCGACTTTATAAAATTTCTTAGCCTCTTCTGCAAATAATTTAATTTGAAAAACTTATTTTAAATTATGAAAAGTGGGTAGATTGGAGCATAAGTTATATATTAAATAATAAAACTATTGATTCATTGAATACATATACAGCCTAACCTCACTTAGCTAATTATTGTGCTTTGTAAATCAATTCATGGAGTAATTATATCTAAATAAATGTTTTGAGATAAAAACATTAAAATTTACATTTTAAAAATTCAAAATGATTTCAAAATTATCAATCAGTTATTACTAATTTATAATAAAAAAAAAAATTAAAAATATTTTCTCATTTTCACTGCAATTACGCAACTCAAGTCTTGTGCTTCCCTAACTATAAGTTTGAAGAGTTCATGCCATCCTATTCCACAGATCAAAGGGATAATAGAGAAGAAATAAATCATTCCACTATTTCTCAAATTGAATAATGATAATTATATAGCAAGAGTTGATTCGGTACATAACAGAAAACAGAACTTGTTCAAAATTTAGAGCATAAGTAATTGATCTTGTATTTCTGAAAATCAATCCTTTAACAAGTGATTTTTAAGAAATAATGACAAATCTAAAGAAAGAAAAAAAGAAGATTCCTAAATTTGTTTTTAAATGCATATTTATAAGCATCGTAAAAAAGTTTATTAATTAATGTCATAAATCTTTGTGTTTCGAGTTTTTCTCTTTCCTCAATATAATTTTTAAAATAATATCAGGGTTTTTATCTTTATTTGTATAAAAATCAAGCCCTTGCTATTCAGTTTCTATAAACAAAAAACTTTATAAAATTGAACTTCTTATTGAAGAAGCACAGTTATTCATGATATATATTCAATTGATTACTAAATTGTGCTTTCCTAAAAGACATAATTGAAAAACATATGAAAAATTATGAAATAAATAAAAACGCCCAACTACAAAAGCTTATGAAATCTGTAAAAAAATTTGAAAAATATTTCAATAAAAATAAATACATTACAACAAAAAAATATTTTTAAATTTAATCAAAATACAAAAACTTTATACGTAATAAATTTTATAAACGTTAAGTTATAAAAAAAAAACGGATGGAGAGCACAAGTTTCTGAAAAAAGTGAAGTCATTAATAAATAATATACCACTGAAACTCTTCACACTTATGGTAGACCGGGATAGTTCCGGAAAGTTAAATAAAAAAAATTTTTTTTTCGCCTGAACCTTTATCATCTAAATAGCATTCTAAAATTACAACAATGTCCTGGTAAATTTCCCCACATTAAAAAAATCAAAATGATATATATATAAAAAAAAAAAATATTGCAACTATATTATGTAATATTGAGATCTTTTCTGTTGCAACTAAAAAATAAAAGAAACACGTGATATGTTAGGCTTTGGCAAAAACATTCATACTCTTATCACTAATATCCAAAGAATGTACTTTTTTTTTCTCTTCATAAATGAAAATCTAACATATATAAAAAATATATATACTATAAGAGCATGAATGAACATTAGACCGAAAATAATTCGGTTTAATATATAAATATCTACAAACTAAAACTTATGCATATCGTGATTTAAAAAAAAAAAAAAAAACATATATACAACAATCCTTACTTCTAACAGTTCAAATAGATAATTTTTAAATGCAACTTCTGATTTTATCAATTATCAAGTCTATAAATAAATAAAACACAATTCAATTTATAAATTATGTTTCAACCTCAAAAAAAGACATAAAAAGTCATGTGAGTGTTCAGTGCTTGAAAATGCAGCCACCGTTCCAGTACAAGAGTCTTCCCTCTAGCTTTAGGAAGAAAGAAAAAAACAAAAAAAACATAGAGAATAAAAATTTCACGAGTATTGCTTAAGAGTAAATCAGTAATTTTATAGATATCATTTAAATAATCTGAAAAGAAAGTTGGATAGAGAATCAATCAGATTTGACTTCTTTTAAGGAAACCGTACATATCAGTTGGACATTGCCATTCGGACTAACCGTATAGTGGTCCCTTAATATAATTTTATATTTAAGTCTTGACAAGCATATGCTATGTTTAATTTAACACTGCCCTAATCAGTAAGAACACAGTAACTTTAAAAAAGAGAAGTTATATTTGGGATTTTTAAATCACTGAAATAAGGAAAACCTGTTTTCAATTTTAAAACTGTGTAAACAATTAGTTAAATTCTTGATTGTAGGAAGATGGTTCGGGTAACAAAACTATTTGTTAGTACAACAGACATTTTACCCCACTTTGCAGGGTCGCATCAGGGCTAAATGAGAACAAGATACAAACATAGTAAGATATGATAAAACAACGAGAATATATACAGAAAGTTGTAAAAAAATGATGTATAAAAAATTTATATATAAGAGAAATATAGTAAAATATGTATGTATGTATATATATAAACATATGAATAGTATATAAACTAAAAACAAGGATAGTAAAGAGTGGTAATATATAATTACACCACTCCTCCACTCTTTCCTTCTTTTAATTGTTCAATATTTGTAAGTAATAATAAATATTGAACAATTAAAATACAATACATATCGAGGATTACTTTAGAGTAGTGCTGAGTATGGGAAAACTAACTTAACATAAAATACAATTAAAGGTTTTCTCTTTTAGTAAAATCACAACTCTTCAATTAATATTTTTACTGACTAGATTTAAGTGTAAAATCTAAATCTGTACAGTAAAAAAAAATTAATTGAAAAGTTGTATTTTTCCTGAAAGAAAGAACCTTTAATTGCATTTTTTCTTAAGTTAATTCCAACGTTAAGTTAGCACTGTTGTGTAAGCCATTGATATTATTATTTCATAACTCTTTAATATAGTTTGCTTTAGTTTATATTCTATCCATATATATTTATAATTTTTCATTTAACTACGTTTCTCTTTTAAATAATTTTTAATGCATCATCTTTTCAACAGGCTTTATATGCATACTTGTTTTATTAAATCTTTTTAAGCCCTGCAAAATGGGGCGAAACATTGGTTCCTAATAGTTTTTTCTGCTATTTATCTACCTTGTTTTATCATCTTCCTAAATCATCACATAAAGTCAATTAATAATCCCCTAATTAATTAAACTCAATAATTACTTACTTAAAATTCAATATATCTAGTCATAGCAAATGGTTTATTAATTAGAAATGCATTAACTTGCTAGTGTTAAGTAAAAGTGCAGTTAGCACATTTTTACACTGAAATGTAATTAAAATCCTTTGCAGTAAGCGTAGTAAGCAATGGAACAGTCTTATCTAGATATCAATAGATTAAGTTTACATAGTGCAAATGTATTGAAACAGAACTGAATTTAGCATAAATTTGTAAAAAACAACAACAGTATTCTGTGTTTTTAAAATTTGAAAATAGTTAGGCAAGTTGGCAATTAAAAATACTGTAAATAATAATTTTTTTTTATCAAATAATATAATTGAAGCAACTTATTTACTCTGATACTGTGTTTTACTCAATGAGGGCAGAATAAATATTGATCAGTATGACAGAATGACGAACTCCTAAATGTTTTTATAGTCTTATAGCTCTAGAAAATCCGACAAAGCAGTTTTGTTCTTTTTTTATTATTATTTAAATAGTTATCTAACCTTAATTGAAAAAAAATAATAATAATAATCATGACACATATACAACAAATGTAGAGGTACAAAAAAAAAAAAATTAAATGTACCATTTTTACAGTAGTATAGATTTAAGAGCACTAACTGCTAGATAAAACAAACAATAAATAAAACTGACAATGTCAGGATTAAAAGAAAAAAAAACAGAATTAAAACACACAAGTAATTGTCTCAAAACCCACTTTTAAGAAGAAATATCCTCACAGATTGGGTATCGGAATAAAAATATATAAGTCTTTAAATATGAGATTTAACAATATGAGTGAGCGGACAGATCGAGACGGGAGAGTTATACACCAGAGAGATATTGTGGTTGGGGTGGCAGAGGGAGCTGATGTTCAGATGCCATGGAAACAGGCTGCGGCGGTCCTTGAGCCCCCAGCGGTGGTCCCTGTGCCCCTGGTGGCGGAGCGATGTACTCCTTATGGTAGATGTTGAGGTGAGCCCGCAGGCTGTACTTGTTCTTGAAAACCTTGTTGCACAGCATGCAGCATGCTGGGTTATAAGCATCGCTGTGCCTGATTCGCATATGCTTCAGCAGGTTTGATTTGTTAGAGATAACTTTGGTACACAGTGGGCAGGGTCTTTTACCATTTCTATCACCACCTCCTGCAAAAACAATTATTTTAAATTATGGATTCATATTCAACTCGTTTTATTAACGAACTAAAAAGTACAAGTAGTTTGTAATATATACATATACATAACAGAAATTATTATACCTGTTCAAATTTCATTAACACAAATATAACATATTCATGTTAAACACAAGAACATCTAATACTCCATAGATTAAAATTAGTAGATTTTGTAATGAGAAGATGGTTGGAAATGCGGTCAGTGAAGGACACAGATAAGCAAAAAACTTATTTACTAGTACCAACATTTCAGCCAGAATTTCAAGCCCTAATCAGGGCTGAGAATAAAAAATAAAATAACAACCAATAATTAAAAGGATATACAGAATGATTAGAAAATAACTAATATAAAAGATACATAAATGGTGTTGAAAGACATCAATATTTTATATATTATAAGAAGATAAAGGCTGAATGAGAAGAGTAATATTAAAATTAAATAAGAGAAAAGAACAAATGATAAAATACGTATGAAAATCTATTTTATTAAAATGCTCCTCACAATTTCATTCAAACCCAACATCACTTTAACTGTTGGGTAGCTAAACCTTTCTCTATTATATTTCTCCTAATTTCCTCGGTCTAAATTATTTCAATATTGTGCTCTTATTCGGCAATAGTAGGGCAATAATATACCAATCAATTAGCTATCTGATGTATAACAAAAAAATATAGTTAATTAATTTATTGAATGAGTTTAAAATCACATAATTAAGCCATTATAGGTCACTGGCACAAATGTTGTACCAGTGCGAAATAAATAAATTATGATTATACAAATAATTTAATTGGAATCTAATAAGACGACAAAAGGGCTAGAAAAATTTGTTTAGACCTCTCTCACCCCCGGAGCTAGCAGGTATACCACTAGTACCAATGACTGTCTTTTTCCTTTTTACGTCTTTAACGATTAAACGATAGTCTACTTTTTTCAAATATTAAAGATTTTAATTATTATATCATTTATAATTTATTAAAAACCATTCAAGAATAATATTCTATATCTTTTTTTCTAACCCGATTAGTTATCAGAATAATATTTAAGTATCATCTGAGAAATCGGGAGCCCTCCATGGTTCACCCAGCCTAATAAAGTGGGGTAAAATCAACAGGGGAAAAATCTGGAGCGGTTGAGCATGATTCTGACCAAATTACCTCCTTGCTCGATCGTCAGTCTAGTAACAATACTGTATCCCTGACACTTTGTGAGTTGTGGCGGTAATAATTTATTTTTTTAATTTAGTTTTAATATTTAAATTATTTAGTTGCTATAAACAATTAATAAATAAATATGTAGTTCAGTTGTAATTAAATTTTAATTATTTTAACTTTGTAAATAAATAACTAATGTAAATATTTTCTAATTTTAATGCATAGTTGATATCAATTTCAATATAATTAAGTTCAAATATGATCAAAAAGTATTAGAATTATAAATAAATACATTTCTAAAAATATAAAATATTTTGTTTACCATCAAAAACATCGGAAATAAAAATTAAAAATTGTTTATATAATTCTTTTTTATAATGACTATTTATTTACTCTGTATTTTTGTTTATGTATCTCTGAGGCTCCTCAGTAGACATTTGTCTATATTTCTGTATTATTTTAAAGGGACTAGTCCCAGAATAAATTAAGTAGAAGTATTATTATATAAGTATATTAGTACAACATTGAAAAAATTCAGACCAACTTACCTATGAAAGTGTATAAGATTTTTTAGAAGTGAAACAAAGTTGATAATCGTTTTTAGCACCTCAAGAAACCCTTAAATACGAATTTTCAAAAGAATCAGAAGTTAAAATTTGTGCCCTACATCGGCCTTCGATTTAATTTGAAAAATCAAAAAATTAGAAATAACTTCGACACTTTTCAACCAATCTACACAAAACTATTTTATAATTATTTCCTGGAGAAAAAATTATCTTTCCAAAAAAAAACAAACTAAAAATAAATATTAAACATCTAAAAGAATAAATATACATGTAAAAAATATTTGTAGCATTGCACATTTCTTAACATTGCATAATTTTTTACCCTGTAAAGGATAAAATTAGTTTTACTGGAAGATTGTTTTGATTTTAGATAAATCTAAATTTGTGCCTACGTTTAGACCTGAATTTCAGACCTTCATCGGGGCTGTACAAACAAAACAAGATAACAACCTTAATTCGGAGGCAAAAAATATAAAGAAAATAATAATAAAGAGACTTGGAAAAATACATAACAATAAATTAAGTAGATAGTAGTAAATTGATACTAATAGAAGATAAGATATAATATTGTAGAAGTAAGAAATATACAAACTAAATAACAAAAATTTTTTTTAAAAACATGGCTGTTATTTATTTCATTTTTGTTCTTACCTCTACTATATTATATTTTATCTTCTATTAGTATCAACTATAATCTACTTGTATATGTATATTTCCAAGGTTGCTTATAATTATTTTCTTTACTTTTTACTAAATAATTCAAAAACTATCCAAATTATAGTCTCAAAACATTTATTTCATTTACACCCATCAAAAACATCGGAAATAAAAATTAAAAATTGTTTATATAATTCTTTTTTATAAAACTAATTAATTAAAAATCTGGTCTCTGATCACGGCGTATAGATCCTTTGTATCTTTTTTAGCCCTGACGAAGCCCTGCAACGTGGGGCGAAACGTTGGCTCTATAAAATAGTATAATTATCTACTATTTGAGTTTTTTTT
>NW_027108013.1:133069-143961 GCF_000696795.3 Halyomorpha halys | reverse complement strand
TTCATAGATATAAATGTTTTGACCTGGGCAGAATAGCCTGTATGAAATTTTTTAAAATGGTTAAATGATATGTCTCATAGTAAATTAAGGTAAGGTAAATTATAGATAATAATGTTAAGTATTTGAATTGAATGTAGGATCATACATATAATGGAAACTTTTTGTAGTAGATTGTCCCTGAAGATGGCCGAATTGGCCGAAACGTTGGACGTGTAAATGAAATAAATGTTTTGAGATTATAATTTGGATAGTTTTTGAATTATTTAGTAAAAAATTGCCAGTCTCAAGAAAGAATTTTAAGATTATAAATAAATATTTTCTTTATATTTTTTGTCTCTGAATTAAGGTTGTTAGCTCGTTTTGTTTTTTCAACATTGGTGAAAGCCTGAAATTCAGGTCACAAATAAATAAGTTTATTTATGTATTTTTTCAGATCGCATCCCCTGACCATCTTCTCCTCATATTAATCTACAGTCAACTATTTACACTTCATTACAAATCTAGTTTTGATCATGAAATGTATAATAATAATAGTTGATCACCATTGATTGATGTAGGAAAATGGTCGGGATTGCGATCAGCAAAGATACACTAATAAGCAAAATTTATTTATTTGTGCTGACGTTTCAACCTGAATTTCAGGGCTAAGAACAAAACTCGCAGAGTTACCCAGGCGAAGGCCTGAAATTCAGGTCAAAACATTGGCGCAAATAAATAAGTTTTTGTTTATTTGTGTATTTTTTGCTGAACGCACCCCCGACCTGCTTCTCCTCATAATAATAATAACCTCTGATTCTAAATTTCAGACATTAAGGTGTAAACAAACATTTTTCCTGTAATGATTCATGTCATTTCTCTAATATTAAAAATAAAGAAATACACTCGAGATTTGTAACATTTTAGCATAAGGATGACTTCATCAGCAAATTGTGAAAAAAAAAAAATCAGAGAATTAAACTCAACAAACAGCGGTTCCTTCTGCCAATCACAAAACAGAAAGCCAGCAAAAATAATCACTCTCAAGTTTAATATGTAATACTTTATTTATTTATTGCTACATCTCCATCTATAATATCAAAAATTAACAATTAAATCCCCATCCATGCTGTTACATATAAAGATTATTTAAAGTTAAAAAACCATAACCAGCTATAGGTAAAATACTTGGTTACTTCTATATACACTGAAATTTTTAAAAAATTCAAACTAACAAATTTGGCCAACATTATATAAATGGGAATGAAAATTGACATGCTGGATGGAACCGAATTATATTATAAAATTTAGTTCACTTATTATTTATTTATTTAATAAAAAGGTTTTGGGGTTAATTGATCCATGACATTGTTGTACAACTATACAATATGTGTCCTCATGACTGTCGTGACAGTTCTGTTATACAAGGCCTGAAAGTTGATAATACATGTAGTAGTATAAGAGCCGAAGAGGAGAAAAGTCAGTTATTTCATCCCAAACTTTGGTTACTTTAATGAAAACTAACGTTTTGAAACAGCTGCCATTTTTTATTTCCCCTAATTATACTTGGTAGACTCATCAATTTTGACTAGTAATTATACATAGTTTTCATTAAAATAATTAAAACTTTGAGTGCAATAACTGACTTTTTTCTCCTCTTGGGCTCTTTTACTATAGGAGTGAAGCAATAGTCACATTAAAGCCTGTCTTAGAAGAAACACTTTACTGCCACAACAGCAACTGTCTCAAACATTGCAATTGTCAATCATTTACAGTCGCATTAGGTTTTGCATGATAGGTATGTGTAATGGTAGTGTAAACCTATCATGTTAAGACTTGCTAATAAGATGATACTTGCTAACTTAGCAGCAGCTGCCGTGGTTTAAACTGTATTACAGTTGCTATCATAATAAAATTTACTGTCATAGTATTATAGAAGCACTATCAGGAATGGCATGGTAGTGGCAGAGTTTGGTAAAACTTAGCTATAGATAAAACTACAGCTAAAATTGTCATGTATACATTATTTATTCATAAATGGTTCATTCATGTATAAATATTGTATCCATGACAATGTTAGCAGGATTTTTATCAATAGCTAATTTTTGCACAACTCTGATTAGTGGACAGTATCTGTTGCGGCATTAAAGTTATTGTTACCTTTTATTTTATTTCTGTACATAGAAATTTGTAAGTTCAATTTATTTTATTAATCTTTAACTACTGTATTTTATTCCAGTATAAAATTAAAACTGTTAATAATAATTAATTGTTTAATTAAGATAAATAAAAAAAATTATATTTTAGGGTTTGACTGATAAAAATCAAAATATAAGAGCTTTAATTATATTTTTTTTTTAAATATCACCATAATTTTAGCCATGTTAATTTTAATTTGATAACATTATGTTTTTATGAGGTAGATAATATTTTAATATATAACAGAAACGTTTTTTAAAAGTTCTACATACTATTACAGGAGTGATCTGGGATCAGAGCCTTAATACATGGAGGAAAGGAACTAATAGTGAACTGCTTGCGGAGACTGGTCAGTCAATATCTCATAAAATGGTGGCAAGGAGGTCAAGATGGGCGGGACATGTGGCTCTAAGCAATCCATCAGGACGCCTCTACACAACAATGAATGCCAGTATAGTTGGAGTCACGGCAGGCCAAAAATCAGATGGGTAGACAGAATCGGCAAAGATGTGAAAGCAAACTGAAAAGCAGTGCCCAAGATGGGCAGGCGTAGAGAAGGCTGGTTTGGGCGGCCTAGGATCTACAAGGTTTGTAGAGCCAACCAAAAAAAATAAATAAATAATAAGTGTTTTTAATTAAAGTAATGTGGAATGTTTTTTCTTTTTTTTTAAAGTTGTAATTTTGTAACTTGTTGACAATATTTAACATGTCATAACAGGAATGGACTTGAAAAAGGACAATATGAAACATCATCCAAATCATAAATAAAAGATTTATGAAGTTTTAAGGGTTTTGGTTTTCTGCTATATTTAAGAATACGGTGGACTCTTGTTAATCTGAACTAATTAAAACCAAGGGGAATCAGATTAGCCAAAAATTCAGATTACTGAACAGGAAAAAAAGTTCAAAATAAATACCATTATAAGGGTCATTATAAATTTATTTACAGAAATTTTTTAAAAAATAATTATTAAAGTAAGTTTATATGTACTATATAAATAAAATAAAATCTTCAATTTTATTATTATTTTTTTAAAGGGATGGTGGCCCATATTAGGGAGAGTCCTATAAGTACAAGAGCCCAAGAGGAGAAAAAAGGCAGTTAACTCACCCCAATTTTTGATTACTTTAATGAACACTATGTATAATTACTAGTCAAAACTGATGAGTCTGGAAGTATAGGTAGGGGAATAAAAAATGGCGGCTGTTTCAAATCCTTAAAAAAACATTAATTTTTCATTTGGAGCTCTATATCTTAAAAACTACCAACAACATTACGTCCAATCGTTCTCGAGATATAGTCGTTTAAAAAACAACATTTCATAAAAATGTATTGAAATATCAGTAGTTAGTGAATCTATTTTGAGAAATCTATATCTCAATAACCATTTGATTATTGAATTATTCAGAATGAAATGAAAATTTGTTCATTTATTGTAGTCAAATTGATTTATATTTGTTCAGACAAATTTTCATTTGTCAAATTTATATTTACATGTGAATATTATAAAAACTACTACCCTATGAAGATAAGTGTTATAAGTACTGGTAGACATCTGTATGTCCAATGGTTTTTGAAATAAATCAAACTTATTGTCCGAACAACTATAAATCAATTTATTTTAGCTAATATCATGAAAACTACTATTTCTACAAAGGTAAAGGTCATAAACTACTTTATAGCTAATTAAATTAGCTTTAATTTAAGTGCTAATAGATATCTGCACATCAAATGGTTATTGAGATATAGATTTCTCAAAGTAGATTCACTAACTACTGATATTTCAGTACTTTTTTAGGAAATGTTGCTTTTTAAAAGGCTATATCTCGAGAACTATTGGACGTAAATAATCCTATTATGGCTCATATTTCAGCAAATTTACTCTTTAAATAATGTCTTTCAGATTTTCTAGTGTTGGTAGTTTTAAGATATAGAGCTTCGAATGAAAAATTAATGTTTTTTTAAGGGTTTGAAACAGCCGCCATTTTTTATTCCCCCTACCTATACTTGGCAGCCTCATCAGTTTTGACTAGTAATTATACATAGTTTTCATTAAAGTAATCAAAAATTGGGGTGAGATAACTACCTTTTTCTATTCCCAGCTCTTGAACTATAATGTATATGACAGTTACCAAATAGCTAATATTATTAATTTAAAGGATTATTTTAAACTGGTATAAAAGAAAAATTTTAAAATAGTATACAAATTTTATTAATAGAAAAACACATTTTTAAAATGTTTTTAATTTATAAATGAGAAAAAAATTAGTATAATTTAAAAATTTCCAAACAAAAACTTGATTCTCTAAAATGGTAGTAAATAACAAACAAGTCAGCTGATCACTAATATTGGTTACTTTCCTAATCTATCGGTATATTTTGAAAAATATGATCAACCATGCCTAGAAAAAATTGTTTAAAACTAAAAATTTTAATTTTCTAATATTATTGGTTACAAAAATTGTAATAATCCCTCAGATACAGCAAATCTAAGCTACGCAGCGGAGTCTGATTAGTTGGTTTGGTTAGTTGGAATGGCCCCTATCCTAAGCTCTACAAGTCAATATTGACAACTTACTGATCTGTCTGTCTGTTCGTCTGATGAGAGGAGATTCCCAGCAATTGCCATTTTTATCCTAACCAATGCCTCCCTCTGGGCTAATATTTCGAAAATAAACTAGCAATCATTTTAGTTCAAAAGTTTCCATATTTGATGTCAAGTAACAAATAATCTAATTTGACTACAAGGTCTATAGAATACAACAAAAAGATCACAAGAAAGGATAGTTATAAAAAGAAGATCACATTTTAAAGCAATTGTGCATTTAATGTATCTGTTTTTTTTTTTGTTTTTTTAAACAGATATTCTAATTGGAAATTGAACCCATTTTTTTAATTAAACACATCATATCTCGATATAGTCTATGTAGTTTTATTAAAAAAGAAAAAAAAAGCATTATTGTATTTTATTATGATTAATGGTCCTTATCCAAATGAAATGAGATCATATAATTAATTATTGGAGAGTAATTCAGTATTAAATGATTTTCTAAAATTAATTTTACAATGGTTGAGGCTTTTTAGAACTTAATTGTCGTGATAATAATATGGCCATAAAAATTGTAATTATTTGTTTTATTATATGACCTACAATTTTTTATTTTTTTTTAAAATTTATAATTGCCTAAAGGTAAAAAAATAAATAAAAATTACAAAATTATATTGTGCTAAAGAGGATGATATAATATCACTTGAAACTTTCTAAAGTAGAATAAATATATGTTTTGAAAACACTATATTCTTGTTACAATTTTTTTTTTGTTTAGTTTTAGGCAATTATCTTTTAAAATTTTATTAATACATTTTGGGTTCTAGTTTTACTTGATAGTGGTTTCAATTTGATTTAACAAAAGAACGTAAAAGAGTTTATTTTACTTTTATTTTTGGAGATGTGTTTGTTCCTTGTTGAAAATCAGGAAAGTTATATGTTATTTATTTGAGAATGACCCTTCGGAATAGATAATTTTGTTCTCAAGAACATCTTAATTTCAATACTAAATTTACAAAAGATTAGTTATGATTTCAGTTTACGATACAACTCAAGTCTAAAGGCCTGAGACATGATCGAAATGACATTAGCAAGCGACTATGACCTGATATTATGAACAGATATCATATGGGATTTATACGCGTCCCTACTAACGAAGGAATTGGGACAGAGATAACAGAAGCGACGGCTGGTGACGCCCGAGTGCATCAGCCTGACATGATACTTGAGAGAGGATTGGCTGGTATATCTGGCATTGCAGTGGGGGCATCGCCTTGCCTCTAAGCACCCTGTAACACAACATCAGGAACACTCAATATCAGTTCTAACTGTCCAATGTCATCTAATGCTTCCGATCAGAATAATAACGGGAAAATATCTGTTGAGGTCATCCTTTTCATTAATATCTTCTGAATAATAAAAAAAAAATATTTAAAACGGAATAAATAACACCACTCAAAGAAAAGTTGTCTATGTTCTAACTGTCAAATTTTTCTTAATTTAACAGGAATAAATATTTCACTAATATTAATTAATAATATTGTTCAATTTCTCGGCTAAAATACCATCTTCAGGAAACAAAAATTATAATACAACGGGCTCAAACTTCCAAAATAGAGGAGGTTATTAAAAAAGTAAATTCTACAATATTACACATATTGAAAGGTTAACAAAAAATGTTACTAATACATTTAAAAGACTTGAATGTATACTTTTGAAATTTAGAAAAAAAAACTGATTAGTAATTAACAAAATTTATACAATAATGATAAACATAAAATCGATATACTAAATGTAGCTAATCTTACATAATTTCTAGCTAATTTTACAAAATTTAATTCTAAAAATTGTATTAATCCTATGACTGTATAAGTAATATTGGATGAACTAAACAAAATTTAAAAACAGAATTAGATAACAGCATAGTAATTGTGACTCTAAAAATAAAAAAATATAATTTGACAACAGGTTTATCTACCCATAGAATCAAACGCATGATTTTGACTTTGTAAAACCTTTTTTTTTTTTTTTTTTTAATAATTTATTTATTGTTATTTACAACTGTATAACATATATAGAACAAGTAAATTTTCTGTAGGTGAGATAGTGGCATGATACAAACATGTGGAGAATCTACCCATTGATAGAACTCCAATAAAATTTCTAGAGAATATCCTGAGGCCATCTTCTTTTTAGACACCTAGGAGGATTATTAGGTAATGAAGGAGAAGCCAGGTTAGAAACAAGTGGATTTGGGTGGTTGGGAAGTTTTCCATAGAAGGAATGGTATCTGGTTTTGGCCAAATCGCCAACATATGCGACATTGAGGTCATGATGGATGACTTGATTTGTGAGACAAAGTAAGGAGCGTTAAGGATTTTGGACTGTATGGATTGGATTCAGTAGGAATTTGATGTCAGTCGTTTGTCGAGATGTAGTCCTAAGTAACGGATCTGTTCGACAGGAATAAGTGGGGTATCATTAAAGGATACTGTTGGGCAAGAGGTTATTCGTTTACGACGAAGGGTAAATGTGATTTGGTGGGATTTATTGGAATTAATTTTAATCCTCCAATTTTGGCACCATTCTTCAAGGGTGGTGATGTGGGATTGGAGGATTTGGGATACAATGTAAGGATCATTGTTCACTGACAATAGACATGTATCATCGGCATACGTGGTGAGGATAGTGTTAGGATGGGTTGGAATGTCAGCTGTGAAAACTGTATAAAGGATAGGACCAAGGATACTACCCTGAGGTACACCAGCAGACTGATGGGATAGGGATGAATAAGCACCGTTTGTAAAACCTAAAATAATAAAAACAGACTCAGACTCGACTGAGGACTACTAACTGACTGTGAACATTGCGAAATCTGATAAGCCCCATCATCAGACAGCAGACTCAACCCATATTCCAATTTTCAAGCAAATCCCTTTCCTCATTCCCCTTTTAAAACGCATTTGAAATGGATTACAATAGATAACTATAGTTACCTACCCACTATATATCAAACCATTTAAATACATTGGGCTTAGAAGAAAAAAAACTACAGTAGATAATAATTATAAATGCAAAATAATATAATCAATTTACATTACCAAAAATTTAAATAATACATATAATTTACAAATTGATATGAATGTACATAATGCAAATATTATTGAAATACTAAAATTCTAGAGTAACTCTAATTAAAATTTTCGACCTAAATAATTTAAATTAGGCATCTTAAATTCAGCAATATAAAATTATAATCAATAAATAATATTATGAGGTCAGAATATTAGGCAGGGTATTTGTATTTAGATGGCCTTGGAATAACAACCACAGCTATCTAGATAAACCTTTTATAACTTCATCAACCTTCGAAGTATGAGCTCGTAAGTTGTACTACAATTTGTAATTGAAAATTTTTGTTCCTGAAGATGCTGTTTTATTTTTATTAATTAATTTCATATAAACATAAAGTTTGCTTTTGTAATTACTAGAACATCTAAAGACCTTATTGAATAACTTGTGGTTTCATTTTTTTAAAGTAGATAAAATTTGAAACTAAGATGAGCTCTGCAAGACCATTAATTTCAAACATTAAACATTTTCCCTAAAAAGTGAAAAATCGTCATTATTGTCATTTATTTTGTGAAATAATGTAAAATATAATTTCAAAAATTAAGCATTTTCCCTAAACATAGAAAAATCATCATTATTGTCACTTATTTTGTGAAATGATGTCAAAATTATTTTTTATTTTTTTTACATGTAAATCATCTTAACCACATAACTTGTACGCTCAAGTTAATTCAAGTAACCTTAACAGGACAAACTATGCAAAATCGAGATAATTCGAGTGGCATTGAATTTTATACTTCTATAATTTTTCACAATCAAATATAATTGAGAATTGAAAATAATAATGTGATAATAATAAAATAAATAATGATTTATTCTCTGTAATAATCCTCTATATCAGCGGTTCCCAAACTTTTTTGTCCTACCGCCCCCTTTCCAGGAAAAATATTAACTTAGTGCCCCCTAGAAATTAATTTTTTTGAAATTTTAATAGCAATTGATAGGAAATATATATGTGATTATGTTTCTACCTTTTTCATAAAATATAGCAAAGAAAGGTGTAAATTAGAAACAGTGAACTTGGAAATTATGAAACTATTAATTGAACTTAGAATAGAATGTAATACAAAAAAAAGTTAATTCATTGGATTGCTGCAGTACCCGTTTTGGGAATCACTGTCCTATATACACCTTTAGTATATGCTTACATAGGGAGCTAGGTATTATGATCGATATCAAAAATTAAAAAAACTGTTTTTTAAAAAAATTAAGGGGTTAACAAATTTAAATTAAATTTAATTAGCTTTCATTGAATCTGATAACAAAATGCTTAGATACAATGGTTCTCTTGAAAATAGCAGATAACCAAAAATATTAACAAGTGGAATTTAAATAAAAATTGAAAAAAAAAAAAAGCTTGAGGGTGTAATTATTAAATTATAGGAGATAATTAGCATAGTTTGTCTTGATTCAAATCTAGTCAACATAATGGTTTAATGTATTTAGAGTACTCATTATTTTATATATCAATTTTATTTATTACTTAATTTAAAAACAAACATAATAATAATGATTATTGTGACTTCTATATACTAAATAAGGAGACCAGATTAATTTTAAAATTTGAAATGTGAAGATATAATTAATGGGGTGTATAAAAAAAGACTGTTTTTCGACCAAATATTTGTATTATTATTTCTTTGATATAAAATACAATTAATAATCAAAGTATAGTCCATTGTTATCTACCGTCATTAGCCATCAGCTAGCTAATTGCTCGACCCCACACTGATACCATTATTTGGGATAGCTGTCAAAGAACTCATAAACCGCAATTTCAATTTCTGCAAAATTATCAATTTTTTTTCCTAGAAGGAAACGGGCCATGGATCGAAACAAGTAGTAATCCAATGGTGCAAGGTCTGGACTATATGGTGGATGAGGCAGGAGTTCGAACCCATGAAGGTCTTTAAACTTTTCTTTGGTTCAATGGGAAGTGTGAGGATGAGCATTATCTTGTTGGAATAAAACTCCTTTTCGGTTGATCAAAGCAATGCTCTGACGACTTCACATACAATCTTTCCAGTTGTTCGCTTTAGAGTTCAGAATTCAAAGAGCATCAATTAGGAGCAAATTCCTTTAGAATAACACTTTCAAAATTAAAAAAAAAAAACACAATGCATAGATTTTTTTTTTTTAAATTGCCCCCTTGTAGCAACCAGAAAAGCAGTTTGACTTCAATCTAGCCATTGCTCACAGGTATTCGGATTTCGCCAGTAAATCCACTTTTCATCATAGGTAACAATATTCCGGTAAGATCTCATACCAGAAGGCTTTTTCAGTAAATTTTCACAAATTTCTAACCTCTTAGCTGATTGCTGAGGAGTGAGTTTGTGAGGACATGGTGACTAACAGTATCTTTCAACACCACACTCCCTGACAAGTTCCCGAGTACTTGTGGATGGATTTGACTCAACAGCTTCCTGCAGAACCTCATCAATATCTGTTAATGGTCGTTAATGATGTATCTCCGCTGCTAAATTTTTCAAACCAACCCCACGCAGTGCGCTGGTCAAGGACACCTTCCCGTGAAATTTTTTTCCAGTAATGCCTTAAAATTTGAAGTTATTTGAATTTCTTCTTTTGAAACAAATAACTAAACAGAGGCATTTATTGAAGAAGTCGAATAGGATTAAACAAGCTTAGAGAATGCTCTAAAGAGATTATTAAGTAGGATTAAAATATTTACAGTCCTTTGAAATCTTGAATTTGATAAAATATATATTTTTTTTTTATACACCCCAATATGTTAAGTCAATCATTCTTAAATGAATATTTGTTGTTGAATAATTGTATTTTTGTATGCATTGATTTGGTATGTGTTAATTTGTATAATAGAGTTCCTGATGATGGGGCAATGGACCCGAAGCATTGTAACTGATAAATTAAAATAAAGAAATTTAATGAGTAAGAATTATTTAAATAACAACTCATTAAATTAAAAAAAAAAAACTTCAAGCTATTCTGCCAAGCCTCTTGTTTATGAATGATTTATAATTATGAGAGATAGTTGACCGTGGATGATAAATGAGGAGA
>NW_027108013.1:126584-132204 GCF_000696795.3 Halyomorpha halys | reverse complement strand
TTATTTGTGTTTCATTGACCGCACCCCCAACCATCTTCTCCTCATTTATGAATGATTTAGTAACATTTGAAAAAAGCATGCTAATTTCACTCAAGATCTGAAATATTGTTTAAGTTTCTACAAAAGCAAACTTTTTAATTAACAAATGAAGGTTTCGGTTAGCATTCGATGTATAGAATAAAAATTTAATTTTTGGAAAATAAACATACAAAAAAATTTATTTTTTGATCTTTTTTTAAAAAACAAAAACAAATACTGACAAGAACAATCAATCATAAAATTGCCAGTTCACACAAGGTATTCTATATCAAAATAATTCAAGTGAATTTCGTGAAGTAATAAACCTAAGAAATTATAAATATTGGAATAAATAAATTATTTTGCCCAGCTAATGCACTGCAAGAGTGTGTGTGCTCTTTATTCGGCATATGCCTCCCGACGCTTTGCTTTGCCTATCCTAAATGTTTTTATTTTAAATCCACTTGTGTGAACCAAATAACCTAACATTGATAATGGTCTCATATATAACCCCATGATTTCGTTTTTCATATGTTTTTTGACAGTCATATCATTATACTTCAATAAAAAAAATTTAAAACTAATACTATATAATATTATGTAAAATAAGAGTAACTTAATAATAAAAATACTTACCAGTATGAAGTTTCCAGCAAAATAAGTTTACCTTTAATAAATTAAAAATATGTGATGATAATAATTATTTCATTGCATTTTTATTATGATCTTTACTAAAAGGTTCACACTCAAAAATTCACTCTTTTATTGATGAAACCTACCCACCGGTTATAAATAAAAACTGAATTCAATATATATTATAGCCTTAATGGCTCGGTCACAGAGAATTAAGTCCAGTCCATCTCCCACTCATAGAAATAGTTATATTCGGGAACAATGGAAGAAATCTACAATACAACCTCAGAATCCTACAAGAAATGCAGCTGTTAAAACATATAGACAGTAATGAGAATATGAAGAAACAGCAGACTAAATAATATTACTAAAGGAAGAGAAGCTGGAGCACGTTAGAGATTTTTTAAGTACCTGAGGACCCACCTTAACGAAAACGGCTGGATAGAAGTCTTCTGAGAAAGAAAGAACTTAGCTGGCAAATTCTTTTATTCACTCAAGGATGGTTTCTTGGGAAAGACAGAACTATTAGAAAAGCAGTATATAAGACATAGAAGCCAAATCCTAGCAATAGAAATGAGGTACCTAGGGAGGATATAGGAGAAAACACAAAGCAATGAAGTCAAGAATACTACAATAAGAAGTAATCTGGAAGCGAAAATGGATGCTTGGCATTTCAGAAGTCAACTGTTTTTTAATATTTATTTCATATTTTCCCCTTATACTTTCATTTATCACTTTATATTTAATGTTTACTATCCAACTTATATCTTTCATATTTTTATTTATATATTTTCTATGTTTTATGTCCATCTGATACTTATCTTACATTTAGTAATAACAGTATTTATTTATTTACATAAACACATTTATTATAGCTTTATTTACATTTAATGGAAATTGCTGATTGACCGTGTGTATCAATAAATGGTATTTGGTCCAAGTGCAGTCAAATAAAACTCAAATCGTAAATTGGTGTACTATTTTTATTTGAGCCAACTTTTCGCCCCACTTTGCAGGGCTAAAAAAGATACAAACACTTGATATAAGTACAAAAAAATAAGTGAAAAATAACAAGGGTATACATTGAAATGTAAAATTTAATAAGAAAAATTAAAGGTTATAAACAATAAATGAAAATAGTAATAATAACAGATAAAGAAAAGAAATATTAAAGAAAGTACAAATTAAGTTTTCATTTATTGTTTATAACCTTTAATATTTCTTATTAAATTTTACATTTCAATGTATACCCTTGTTATTTTCCACTTATTTTTTGTACTTATATCAGGTGTTTGTATCTTTTTTAGCCCTGCAAAGTGGGGCGAAATGTTGGTTCATCTAGAAATAGTACACCAATTTACTATTTGTGTTTTATTTGACCGCACTCAGACCAAATACCATTTATATTTACATATACTTTTTCTTTATATATAGGGTGTTTTTTTGAGCCCGATAGAACTTGAAATTGTAAAAAATAACACAAAAAATTAAATTGTTATCAAAATTTTTTTTTTATTCGAAAGATCAATACGTGACATTAACATTTGAAAATGATTTCGGGCATATGGGCACCGCGGCTGTTCTTGACGAAGCGCATTCTGGACGTCCAATTTTGGCCGTATGTCACGAATAACACGAACAATGCTGGCCTCCAAGGCGTCAATTGTTGCTGGTTTATCAGCATAAACCAGTGACTTCACGTAGCCCCACAGGAAATAATCGAGAGGTGTCAAATCGCACGACCATATGCGGCAATTTTGCTTATTAACAAACCCGTTAAGCCAAAAATGCGCCTCATCGCTGAACACAATTTTACAGCATGCGCTTCGTCAAGAACAGCCGCGGTGCCCATATGCCCGAAATCATTTTCAAATGTCAATGTCACGTATTGATCTTTCGAATAAAAAAAAAATTTTGATTACAATTTAATTTTTTGTGTTATTTTTTACAATTTCAAGTTCTATCGGGCTTAAAAAAACACCCTATATATGTATATAGACCTTACTTTCTAAAGGAGTAATAAAGTCTTTAATGGGGACTATCCGTACTTTGGTTTACTGAGACTTCGCTTTTCTTCATCTTCCAGTATAATCTGTCTAACTATCTAACTGTATAACTAAGAGTTAAATAAGTAAAAGATATAAACAGATAAAACAAAAACAAGGTTAGAGGCTGTTAACTCACCCCACTTTCTATCAAATAATTTAATTTAGAAAAGAGTGAATTTTGAGTGTCAATCCAACGGTCATAATGGTGTTCAATACAATCATGGCTACTTGAACACATCTAGCAAACTGGACCAAACTTCATAGAAAAATAAATATTTCAATATATGAAACCAAATTATTTAAATGGCATCCATAATACTTAAATAATAATAATATCAGAAATAATTATAAAATGTTTACCTCCAATTATTTTTTATCGTTGAATTATAATGTTATTTTATTTTCTACAATAATACAAACTACTAGTACAATATCAAATATAGAATCTCTTTCCCTTCATCTAACAAGATGAAAAGTGAAAATGTAAAAACAATAATCAATACATACACTCGCACACAAAAAGTGAAAATTAATAAAAAATTAAAATAAATTTACTTCAACAAAAAACAAAACTAATAATAATTAAAATAAAAAAAAAGAAGATAAAAACAAAATGGCATGTTAACTTGGTAAAACTAAATTGTTTTGTGAAAATAAAAACATAAATAATAAAAATAAACAAAGAAAAATAAATAGAAAGATAATAAAATATGGAAACAAATAATAAAAACTTTTATTGAAGCAACCAACTTTATTCATAGACAAGAGATCCTTAAAGGCAATGCCTTGAATTTAAATAATTGCTCAGAGTAAAAATCAGTAAAAAATTTTCAACAACATAAATTAAATGCATAACAATCAACAAACAAATATTAGATATTTTTTATAAGTTATTTACAATTTATCTTATCGTACCACTACGTTCATATATAACATTATACATTTTCAACATATTCATCGATGTTGTCTATAAAAAAAAATTAAAAGGTATCCGATTCTAGATAATACCCAGAATCTGAAATGAGAAATACTGACATCAATTGTCCAGAAATCTCTCAACCTTTAATAATAAATTATAAATATCTTTATTATTGTAAGAAACAGAGACCGGATTTTTATAAAGTAAAAAAAAATAAAATATACAATAACTATTATAAATGAGGAAGCTCCCAAATATCTAGTAAAATTTGGTATTAATGTGTAGTGGATAAATCAATATATGATAGTTTAAGTGAGCCAAGAAGGCTGTGGAAGTGAGAGTGGAAAGGCAAAAGGATTCAGAGTTCGGTGAAAAAAGGAGAAGTTTCCTCAGAACATGTGCAGGTAGCAGACAGGACAGAAGGTAAAGTGCTAGAGAGACATACAAGGTAGAATATGAGAGTTTTATATTTGTGAAAGGAGAAATAGTGTTGCCATGGACAGGTGAAGAGTTAGTTTTCATCCCTGATATGGAAGACAGTGCAAAAGGTAATCCGTTGTGAATAATTGTAAAGGTCGCTAAAGCAGAGTTTATTTAATTCAGTTTGTATCCTCAGATAAAACAAGGATTATTCCCAACAATAACTTGCGAAATCACCCTCAAGAAAACTGAAAATCATTGTATTTCTATATTGTGTTTATTTTTATGTAAACAAATGTTTTTCTAAGAATTCCAACTCATACATTTATTACAAATATCAATGCATTATAAAAACAACATAATAAATCATATGAAACCTTTTTATTTTTCTCATAAATTACAATAGAGCCTCGCAAAATCGTCCTTGATTGCAGAAGAGGATATGTCAGAATAGTGGAAAGGTAGGCTAACCCACAGATCCGCCGGAAAGACCCAAGTTGATATAACAAATGACCATAAATAGTCTGTCATTGTCTGTGCCGCAGTATATTTTATATAAAAAGTACAAACAACTTATATTTTTAGGTAAAATAGACACATTATTTTTGGCCCTTGAAGTACTAATTTTAATAATTTTCAATGGTAGTTTACATAATTTTCATTTTTGGTTCATTGGCATATTTTACCTAAATATGTAATAAAAATGTATGTTAACTAATATGTTTCGTACAAGGCCATATACTCTTGAGAGCATGTAGCATGTTTCACAAGGTAAATATGGGAAAGAATAAGGAAAAAAAAAATTGTGAGTCTTAGGATTGGCCGACAGAAGTGAAACATCTGGAAATAAAATAATTAATGCATTAAAATCTCATTTATGCAATTTCTCTTAAAGCTTAAGGTAGAAAATATTAGTTCCATAATAATAATGATAATTAGAATCGAACAGCTATTTCTTAAGTCAATTCTAGCAGAATTGTTTATATTTAATAGGAGACTATGATATAAAAGGAATCGCTCAATCAGACCAGCAATGCTGGGATTGTTAACATCGTCAAAAGCTCCTACTATCAAATAAAAATATAAAAATTTTCCAGTTAGAATTTACAAGCGTTGGTAACGTACTCCCAACACTTCCTTTTCACCTCGTGTCACGCAATCAATTTACTCCAATAGACTTTTTTGTAGTTATAAAACATTGAAAAAGAAGTTTCACAAAACAAAAAATTTTAAAAATGATTGTTTTGTTTATTGAGTTTTTTTCTCTCCCAATATGCAGAGAGGGGAA
The DNA here is from genome assembly GCF_000696795.3 of Halyomorpha halys. Lineage (NCBI taxonomy): Eukaryota > Metazoa > Arthropoda > Insecta > Hemiptera > Pentatomidae > Halyomorpha > Halyomorpha halys. The sequence continues at coordinate 126,878 of NW_027108013.1, read as the reverse complement.
AAAGAGAAAAATAATTAAAAAATTAATTGGTAGTGGTATTAGCTGCTCAATTTTAGGATTTTGGCAATAGCATATTCATATTTGGATCTACACATAGACCCAAAGAACAAATTGTTTTCTGAAACCACTCTGTTTTTCATTTTAAGAAAAATTAAAATGAAATGCAATAAAATATATACTTTAAAATTTCATTTCACAAAATTCGAAAAAAAAAAAAAAAAAAAAAAAAAAAAAAAACTAAAAAATGCATCGCTTCTCGTTAGGAGAGGGTATTTCAATTTAATTAACATTTTT
>NW_027108013.1:121115-126534 GCF_000696795.3 Halyomorpha halys | reverse complement strand
TTTTGGCAATAGCATATTCATATTTGGATCTACACATAGACCCAAAGAACAAATTGTTTTCTGAAACCACTCTGTTTTTCATTTTAAGAAAAATTGAATGATAACAAAATAAGAAATAGAAGAAAAAAAATTATTTAACAAAAAAAAAAAAAAAAAAAAAAAAAGAAACTGAAAGAAATATTAGTGAAGGTTAGGAGAGGGTATTTCAATTTAATTAACATTTTTGGATAAATTTTCGTTATGAACTTGGCAGTTCTTTTTTGCAGGGATCGGAACCTCAATGAGGTCAGCAGACTTGCAGAAGTTGGAACAGAGAGGTTCTATTGTATGCACCCAGAACTATTATATCTGGTGGAAGCTAAGACGGTACTAAACACAGTTTGGGACAAACCAAGGTGAAAGGAAGATGCTAGAACTCTTCCCACCACTTTGAACGCAAGCTAGAAAAGTAACCTCCATTGACGATTGCTTATTGTCATCATGTGCTTTCAATGCACCATGGCTTGACGATAATGGGTGGTCAAAGAGTAAATTTTGATAAAATTTAATTTTTTTTCAAAGCTACCAGACTGACAAGTCGTTAAAAGAGCATTTTCAGCTCTAGATCACATTTTGAGTGATTATATGGACAATTAGAAAAATTAAATTTAACACGAAATATAATAAGTAAGAAAAAGTGTTAAATAAAATGCACTTATAGGTATGTTATTGTTCATATTTGTTTATCAACAATTTAATTTTTGTATTACAAGTTATGAAATATAAATTTTTTTATTTTATAATTAAACTTTTATCCTGCCTAAATAACAATAAAAGTTATGTTTATATGTGCCATTAAATTTCTTATATTTGAATATAAAAAAATGATATAATATAGCCTCAAAGCACTAATTCAAAAATATTTGAGGAATGGTCTAAGAGAGAAGGTATGCTATAGTCTTTCCACTCAAGCATGAAACGTAAAGGATTGAGGAAGTAGTTCAGGAGACACAACCAATTTCTTGATAAATGAGAAAAGGCCTCTCTCACTTACTACCACTGTCTCATGGCGGTGCAATTTTGATGGAAATGAATCCGGAATGAACAGCCGAAATGCTTCAATTTAAATATACAACTAATTGAAATTAACGTTTTAAATTCTACAATATAATAATGTGGGCCGCCCATAGCTCAGTGGTTAAGACACAGTCTTATCAATTTGATGTCTATTGGCGGTGCCGGTTCGAATCCGGCCTGGGACGTTGACTTTTTTCATTGAGTGGCGGTCCCACAAAATGAAGAACTTTGACCCCCAACCTATGCCTTGATAGGCAGTATAGGACTCCAATGGGAGTCTTGGCCGAAAAAAAAAATATATATAATAATGTATTTTGATCGTGTTTGGACTCATTTTAGTTAGAATTCAAATTAAAATTTAAAATATTAGTAGTAGTGTGACAGTGATCATAGAGGGAGACTTTTTCCAAGTATCGGGAGGTTGGCCATTTCCTTGAACCATCTTAATCCTCTGGATGTCATAGTTGACCTGAAAGACTCCAAGCGAAGACAGGACGAAAACTGGAGACAAAGCAAGGATAGCCCTTTTAGGGTCACACAAAACTGATTCTATACCTTTTAAAAATACATCCACAAATGTAAAACAGGCAATGTCATCAATGAATCCTCAACAGCTAAAACATTAATGAAAATAATTTTCTGATAACTCAATCATTTAAATACAAGAACTGAATTTTTAAGGAGGTATCAAACTTTGAATTATGTTTTTCTTACATTCAAGTTTTTTAGACATCGCCTGTTTTTATCCCTTTATTTTTCGAATATGAGATAGAATAAAAATCCGGTCTCTGATAATAAGGTCGCTTAGACTCGAGTGACTGTAATCTGTAACATAACTTAGTTCATGCTCTTACGAGCTTAATTCTTCTAAATTGGCTCATTTAATAATGATCTTAGATGATTATCATTGGAAAATAAAGTCAGTCAAAAGTATCAGTCCTATCATAATTAATTGACAGTATTTGGAAACTATCAAAGCCTTGAGTGGCGGCAGACTAAGGGGTGAGGTCATCGATGGCGCTGCCGTTTGAGGGGAGCGTTGTGCGTCTGAACATGGTGCTTCCGGAGGTACTCCTTGTTCTTGAAGAGCCGCGAGCAGACATTGCACGGCACCTTTTCTCCAGGCATGTGGACGTTGGAAATGTGCTGCCGTAGGTTGCCCGAGTTGGAGAAGACCTTGCCGCACAGGTGGCACCTCTGCGGCTGCATGCAGCGCCACTCACCCCTCCGCCCGCCATCTACACATCCACATCCGCATTCGTTCCATCAACCGCACGCTAGCTATTTATTGCAAGACTACTAAAGCTAGCTAAGCTACCTCCTATATTAAGTGCTATCTAATTTTGATTCGCTAAAATTTTTTTGACTGATTTGGATATAGTGAGGAAGCGTCTAAAATCACATGATTCTTATAATCATTGAAAACAAATCATATGCTATTATTTTTAATTAAACTATTACTGCCAATCATGTTACCTCACTTTCACAAAATCAGCCCAATGTTAAAATCCAAAAACACGTTTAACTTAATAACAAAAAGGTTATTATGCCAGACGTGACAGAATGATGGAATAATTATGTCTAAAACAAATAAATATAATCTATTCATTATTTCAGACCATCCTAATACTACTTAAAAAATTTCAAGCAAATTTTATTCCAGAAAACATTATCACAGCTTTTATCTATATCAATTACTGAATAAAAAAGATGGCTTAAGCGAATATTAGTTATTAAAAAAAAAATTAATAACACCAATTTTTTTTTATCAATTATACCGAAAGTTATAATGACCATTTTCATAAAAATAAAATATGTACTGTAGAAATAATCAACTTGCAAAATAAAAGATGAATTGTGTGATAAGAATTTCCTCAGAACTGAAAGTACTATGAAACAAGCTTTATATAATTTTTTACAGTTTTATGTGTGCGTTGATGTTGTAAACCCTCTTCAAGACAATGGAAACATGATATGAGAAAATTAAAAGATTTAAATAAATGCGAAAAATATGACAAAACTAAAATTGTTAACGTACAAATAAGTAAATAATTTCACACTTAATGATAAGAGGTATGGGATAGACTTTTGCAACCTAGATTGGGAGAAATGGTTCCATATAGATTGTATCAGATTCTATCAACTATTTTCTCTTACATATGCATGAACTCATTTTCCTTGGCACAACTATATTTCAAAAACGACTTGTCTGATTTGGTACAAATTTGGAGGAAAGTTGGTGATTAATGTAAAATGAGTTTAGCACCAAATTTATCAGATTCCTTCAACAATTTTCACTTAACCAAGCAAAGGACTCTTTTTTTTGGATTCAACTATATTTCAACAATGGCTCATTTCCTAAACATTGTTCTCAAACAACAAATCGCTAACCTTGAATTATAGGTAATTACTCAATAGAAATTTTCAGAAAAAAAAAAAAATTATTTCCAAAAAATGTAATTTTTACTGTAGAAAATAAGAGAGGTAAAAAAAAAAAAAAAAAAATATATATATATATATGTATATAGTAATATCCTTTTTCTTTTTAAAATCAATAGTTGATTTTCATATATATATAAATGATTTTAGTTATGTTTTTATTTTATGTATATTGTTTCAGTATTATTTATTTGTTTTGTTAAATCAAAAAAGTAAGCTAACCAATTTTGATCAGTAAAATATGCAGTCACAGAAGATATCGTTCAACGCCAACACAGTCATGTCCTGCAAAAAGTCTGTTGAATCGCAGCCATGTTGAGCAGATTCAAATATTTTAAAAACTTTATTTTAACATCCAGAAAAAGATCACTGTTGGTGAAATTCTTTTGTTGGCATTAGGCACGGGCAAGAAATGATGTTTCCTGAAAGCGGGAGGTCACCATCATCTTTTGCCTAGCTCAAGGGAGACATCTTGAAAAAGAAGACATTTCGATGTTTTGACTCTTCAGAGTCACCCAAGAAGAATAAGGCTCTTTGCTTTGGATTGCCAGTGAAGAGTGAAAACTTTTAGAGGACAAATTCTTTGCTAACAGTAAGTATTTGTTTGCTGAAAGATTGTTTACAGCAAGTGTTAGTTTGGTGAGAAAAAAGACAAAGAAAACCATCTGTCATCATAGAAGATTGTATAAACTGGTTAGTTTCGCTCTACCTAAAATCAAATACATTTGTAAAAGTAGATAAAAAATTAATCTAATTAAGTGTTACTAGCAAAAAAGTTCTGTTCTGATTGCCTAGAAAGCCTGAGATTAGGAGTCTAAAATATTCTAAAATTTAAATAAAATTCTATTATCTATTTAATATTAAAGCTTTCACAATTTGAACTCACAATCTCCCCCCCCGGCCATTTGTGAGGCCCGTCAGCCAATGGGTGGCACTCACAAAAATAGGTGTGCAAGTGACGGATCCACCCTATGAAAACCACATCAGGAAACGCGCAATGTATTTCTTAAGTACATCACGCGAGGCCTTGGACCTCCACAGTCTGTTGCGCCAATGAAAAAAATATATATATAAAATTCCATTTATTTAAAATGAAATAAAACAAATTTTATAAGTTTTAACTAATTTAATATATAAAAGATGGCTTCTTCGAAGAATGGCTTGGGTTCAAATTAAAAACTTTAATATTTAACAGATAATAGAATTTTATTTCAATTTTCTAACATAAGAGACTCTTTTCTCAGGGCGGGTTTCTTGGCAATCAGAAACAGACGACACTTTACTAATAATAACACTTAAACTTAATTAATAGATATTCTACAAATAAAATAAATTTCAGTTAGAAACAAAACTAAACAATGACACAATCTTCCTTTGATGATATATGACTGTTGACATCCTCTTGTCCATGATGCTATCCAACTCTTAACAATGGCTTCCAGTCCTTCCCGCTTCTAGCCGATCAGACGTCTTCTCCCCAAGCCAGCAAAATCAAGAGTCTCCATTTCCTCTCTTCTGTCTTCAATGTTCACTGGTCGATCCAAAAATAATCGATTGTAGTACAATCGCTCTGCTTTACTTGCTATGATTTACGATTTAAATCATAGTTTATTGATAATTGTTACTTTCTTCCATTTCTTCTTTGATTATTCCTTTTCCATAATTACTGCATAGGAACAACAAAAGTTGAAAAATTTCAATCCATGTTATCAAACACAAACAACCCAACAAACACCTCAGAAGGACGTGCACCGCTATCTTTCTTGTTTTGAACAGCGTATTTATTTAAGACAATGAAAACTGGTTAGCTTGCTTTTTGATTTAAAATAACAAATAAACAATATACTTAAAATAAAAACATAACTAAAATCATTTATCTATAAATATAAACTATTTATTAAAAAAGAGGATATTACAATATATA
>NW_027108013.1:95966-121050 GCF_000696795.3 Halyomorpha halys | reverse complement strand
TATATATATATTCACTAGGAAACAGATAAATTAAGAATAATACCGAAAACTGCACTCAACTAAAAACACCATTACTTATGTCTCTTTCTACAAACTCCTTCAATAATTACTTACTTAACAGCAATCTCAACCAATTATTATTTTTATTTTTTTTCAGTTGGCTCTACGGACATTGTAGATCCTTAGCAATCAGAACCAGCCTTCTCCATCCCTACCTACCTATCTTAGGCAACTGCTTTCCAGTTCGCTGCATGAAGCTTTATTGATCCTGACTATCCATTTGGTTGTTGGCCTCCCATGTGGTCTCTTGCTAATCAAAGAATTATTATCAATCATTCTCTCGATAACAGCCGACAATGTAACTCTGATACAATACTCAGTTTTCTTTTCCCAATCAACTTCATTTCATTTTTCAATTCCATTTTACTTTATTCTCATGTATAGTTAAGTTAATTTGATGGAAATACCAAAGTTCAAATAGGTATCCCTAAGCTGGCGACAAAAGATGTTGGTAAGTTTTATGTTAAGGGAGAAAGAAATAATGGTAGGGACTAACAGAATTACCAGTGCTATAGATAATTTCTCATTGACTGTACCAATAGTAGTATTAATGGTAGGAAAATACGAACTATCATCTATTCCTAGATGGAGTTCACACATAATGAGAATAAGAAGAAAATAGAATGTCAGCACACATAAAACAATAAAAAAATATTTACTTAAAGCTTTAATTTATAGCATATTCCTGAATCATTATCTCCAAAATTTTACCAATGATAAACAATACCTCCACAATTAGGAAAAATTTTAAAATAAGCAAAAAAACTGAATTTACAAACATCTCTTTAAGGGGACATTTATCAAAGCTGCTTTTACAGAAATATGTAGCAGTCTATGATGAATCAAGAATAAATCACTGGTGGTGTGTGCTTGACTCATTTGTACAATTATTTCAGGATGTCTACCAAATTCGGTACCTAAATTCCCGACTTTTACAAGAAATTTTTTTATTTTTTTTTTTTACGCTTCCCAGAAAACTCCATATTAATACCATACTTTTTCATATTTTTTTTTTTTAAACCAGTGGAGGCTGAGTGAAGTTACTATAGCCTCTGACTCTCAGGACACAACCTCGGAGAAGAATTGTGAGGATAGGTGGAGCTGGATAAGGACTGAGCTAAAGGATTTAACCATATATTAATATAGCAAAATTAATTACACTAAAAACAATATACAACAAAAATCTCTAGAATAATTGAATCTAAAAATAAACTAATGTATCACAAAAAAAAAAAATGTTTCTAATTTTCAAAAATCATAGTTGAATTATAATTTTTACAAAGAAAGTATACTACTATAATTGTATATAAAATACATATTAGTGAAGTTTTTAATAGGAATCTGGATTAAATTAAGTTCATAACAAAAGAAAAACACTGCAAAAATATTAAATAAAAACCAATGAATCAAAAGCAAATGGATTAAACAATGCAATTAATAACAGAAAAACATGGCAGATTGGTAGACAAGACTAACCCATTTATGCTTAAGGATAGAAAGAATAGGATTGTTGAATATTTTTACATTAATTTATGAAAAAATTTTATCCTATTCTTTTGGATGATGCTTCTTTACATCGAGAACACTGGTTGGGTAAGGATTCAAACAGTTTAAAACATGTGGCAAAAAAATTATTTTCAATTTTTACATGACTTCAGGAGTATATATTATAGTTGAAGTGGTTATGTTACAAATAGTAAGTCAATTTTAAGAAAACAAAGTTCCATTTATTTTTGTTGGAACTTGTTATATTTTGAAATGTACATAGCCTCTTATACTTCTAGATAGCTTATTTATTAATTGGATTTTGAGGTTAGATTACCTCACACTAACTAGATAGGAATCTTTCCCCTTCATCCACACTAAAGATTCAAAAAATCAAAACATGTTACATAGCCCCTTCATCCACTTACTCCTTCAATTAAAAAAAACGAATTTGAATGATATAGTTTGAAGTAGTCAAGATGCAGAATTTTTGTCTTGAGTATATTTCTTCAAAAAAAAAATTAAATTCTTTTAAAATTTTTTTGAGGTTAAATCACTTCCATCATTTGAAATAAATTATTATTTATTTATTCATGACAAATGTACAACGTTTCGGGACCACTGTCCCATATTCATGCACTATAAAACCTATAACAATAATAAAATCTATATAACACCAACTTCATCCTTATTTATATATTTTATTTTATACAATAAAAATCACCTCATGATTTCATATGGGAAATCATGTCCACCATTTGTGCATCTTCACTTCTCTCTGGCACAGCCATCATTCTACATTATGTGAAAAATAAAAAATCACGAAGTTCATGATAAATACAAAACAGGGAGGTAACCAAACAGCACACTAGACATGAGATAGGTCCAAAGAGATAGTAAGAAATGTAGAATGATGGCTGTGCCAGAGAGAAGTGAAGATGCACAAATGGTGGACATGATTTCCCATATGAAATCATGAGGTGATTTTTATTGTATAAAATAAAATATATAAGGATGAAGTTGGTGTTATATAGATTTTATTATTGTTATAGGTTTTTATAGTGTATGAATATGGGACAGTGGTCCCGAAACGTTGTACAATTGTCATGAATAAATAAATAATAATTTATTTCAAATGATGGAAGTGATTTAATCTCAAAAATTTTTAAAAGAATTGACTCACAAGACTTCCTAGAGAGATAATCCAGAAAAAATTAAAGAACATAAAGAAAAGTTATTTAAACAATAACATACTATTCATTGTTAAAAACTATTTTTAACAATTTATATACTAATGTTAAACTTTAGACATTAATTGAAATAAAAAATTTAAAAATAATAAAGAAAAGAAAATATCGCTGTTTTTCTTGAATAGAGGCGTAATATATTGTACTGTAGACTGTGATACCTACTGACAGCCCTACTTAGTTTTTGGAACAGTCTATAGAAGAACTACAGTAGCAAAAGAAACCCAAGTCTACAGTAATATCTTTAGAACATGTCCATAACAAAATAAATTCAAAACTTTCATTTTTTTTTTTTTGTGAGATGTGCCTGCATTCAAGCAAAGAAGCGATGTAAACATAGCAGACGTGTAATTGTACCTCTGGGAAGAAATGGGTTAATATAAATTCATACCATTGCAAGTAATCAAGTTTTTTTCAAACAACACAACACTTTTCACAATTGCATTTTTTAAACACAAAGCCAAAAAAAAAAAAAGCTCATATTAAATGTATAGCCACAGATGGGTTGAAACTAATAGCTAAAATTGCTATGGATACAACCCTTATTCATGAATGAATTACTGATAAATAAATACCATATACATGACAATTTTAACTATTAGTTTTGTTGTTGCCCAACTCTGCATACAGCTGAGAAAAAGTTTTGTCAAAGGTCAATAATAATAAAGGCTTAGCGAGCCCGAAGGTTTGATACTGATACAACCAACTGCTCTCCGTAAACCTCTGTCCAATAACCCACGCCCAAAACCAAATCTACCAGATTAATCTTGATGCAAACTTAGCACCTAAGCTCCAATCTACCCCTCAGATTCAATTTAATTACATTTTATGTATCTGTTCATTACTAAGCCCAACTATATTGCTATAATCTGTATTATAAATATCAGGTTCAGTCTCCTTAATTCAATGTTGTGTAAGGTAACCTAACACGAGTAAATAACCTAACACGACAAGGAAAACGGTGACAATCTCAGCTGGTCTGTTTCGTCATGTCAATCTCCATTTAACAGACCTAGTAACAGATTCTCAGCCATGTTACATGTTATATTGTTTTAACTTGGTAAAAGAAGGAAATATTTCTCTATTTATCATAAGTTTTTTCCATTTAACTAAAGATCATGAATACCCCTAATGTTTTAGTGGAAACATGGAAAAACCTGACATGCTTGAATGCTGCCATCATCTCCCTTAGTCTTGAAACCTCAATTATAATTTTCCAAACGCAATATAAACAAAATAAACTAATATAATCACATCTATTTACTATTAATCGTTTAATTATTCATTTTGTTCATGTTCACTTTTATATAAATAATATTCCTTTCTTTATATTATTTGTCTAATCTTGTTAGATTATAATTGATCAAATTAAAAAAAATCTTATCATGTTTGAATTAAGTGCTACTTTGAATTTAATAATGCTAAACCAATCTCGGTTAATTTAATTGATATTTTCCTTTCATGATCTTTATGTTTTTAGACTACTGACAAGAGATATTTGCAAGGGTTACTCTTACGTTCAACAGTTTTTTCAACTCGAGTTATTGGTACTCATTTAAATTTTATGATTATTGAAAGATTTTAAGTCTTGAATATAAACTTTAATAATTGATAATTTGTATATTAACTCTATTTTTCTTTTCTTTTTTCAATACATGGTTAGCACTAAGGACGATATGTAATTTAAATAATAGGTTTATATAAATTTAATGTCTGTATGACTACTTCATTATTAGAATTCTTCATATATTCAGTGTTTTAAAAACATTTTTAACGTTTTTAACGTTGCCTTAACTTAGGCAAACCATATTTGAGGGACCTAGTTGTAAATATGGAAGTCTGTAATAACGATTAAATCTTTTTTAATTTTAATGTTTTTCAAAATAGTGTATCTTTTTTAATTTTGTATATTCGTAATAATTGACAATTGTTAGTAGTAATGAAATCAGTTCACATTTCGAACCTCTTTGTAGACCTGAGAACAATACGGACCCAGTAGATGTATTCTCCAATCGAGCCACATTTTTGGATTGTTTGTGCGATTTCCTGCAAATTAGGACGAATTGATTTTGCAGCTTTATGCTCCATGTGGACAAGAGGCCTAAGCCTTCAAAATTCTCTGGTCAATTCGTCCTTTTTTAGTCCGAATATTTTATTTTCTATAATACTTTATTTTCAAAAACTTTAAAGCACTATTCTTCCCCTAGAGGCCATATTTTGTATCCGTAAAGAACAGTAGGAAGGATAATAGTTTCGTAAATTCAAACTTTTAAGATACTGGACAGAAGCTGAGCAATTTCAAAATTGAAAAATAATAAGGATTTCCCGCTTTTAACCTGTAAAAGTCACTAACTTTTATTAATTATTATGAAATTAAGTATTATAAACTTAATCTCTTAAATATATTTTTTAATAAAGTTATTTTTATTTAGTTTTATGATGATGATGATCCAGACGGCAGTTTAGGAAGGTAATAAAATAGCAGAAAAACTATTTAATAATAATTAACATTTCCCCACAATTTCATCAGGGCTAAATGGGAAACAGGATACAAATATTGTAAATCATGATAAGATTGCAAGAATAAAGATATGAAGTTGTAAAAAATATGATACATGAAAAAGGGAATGTAGTAATACAAAAAGAAAATATACATATAAATATAAATATAAATGAGTAGAATATTAACTAATAAAAAGTACACTAATGAGTGATAAAATTGTGAATGTACCACTAGAGTTTTGAATTGTTAAATAATAATATATAGAGGTAACGGCAAATATTATAAAATTAAAAGAAAGAAGGAGTGAGGAAGTAAATTAGATGCAAGTATGGTTCAATTAAAAATCAAGGGATTAGGCAAATGAGAAAACAAGGGAATATCATAGAATAATAAAATAAAAACAATTTAGATGCTTAACTGAATCTTGGTAGACCTAAAGTTAGGATTTAAGACAGAAAAGATACTGGTGGGAGTAGGTAGTAGCTAGAGTGAGGAGCTTGACAGAAATTTGCGTAGCAAGAATAATTAATTTATAATGAGATGAAGATAGTTGACCATAGAAATATAACAGAAGATGGTCGGGAGGGAGGTGGGGGTGCGGTCGCAGAAAAAACACAAATAAATATTCTTTTGTTTCTTTGCATTTTTTTTTCTGTTGACCACACTCCCACCACAATCTTCTCCTCTTAATTAACTTACAAGTTAATATAAATGTAACAAAATATATAATTCAGATAACAAAAATTATAAAATATATATAGACAAAAGAATAAATAAAATATTCAACTAGAATAGTAAAATTTATTAAATATAGACATATCAATAGGGAGATAGACAAACAGGCATTGATATATCCAAAGAGGTAATCTCTAGTATAACTTAATATTGATCTGTGCTAAAGGGACAAATGAATGTATCTATAGTGAACGAAATTGTATAAACAATGTTGAATTGTTTAAAAAACTTAAACATTATGCAGACATATAAATAAGGTATACATATAAGGAGAGACATAAGGAATCAGGAAAAACATTTAAAAATAAAATTTTCCAATTCAAAACCATAATATTCAACTTGAATAGCAAAATTTATTAAATATATCAATAGGAAGGTAAACAAACAGCACACAGGCATATTGATATGTCCGAAGAGATCATGCCTAGTATAATCTAACATTGATTTGTGCTTAAGGGACAGATGAATGTATCAGTAGTGAACGATACTCTGTAAACACTCTTGTGTTATAAATTTTAATTAAGTGACCATATGACAAAATTTCAAAAATATATGGATTTATTTAACAAATAAGGTAAAATTGATTATATGTTTTTAATTTAATATATAAAAAATTGTTGATAATGTTAAATTAATTGATATAATTATAAGAGCATTAGTACTTGAGAATGGAGAAGCCTGAAATGTATTGCAAACAAAAATAGAATATTGATAGTATTATAAAGGAAGTTTTTTCACCTTAACATCTTAATAAATCAAGTAAGAATATTGAGATGAAAAATATATCACTTTTTTTATTATATTTTGTTAATTTTACCTGGATATATTAATTATTCTAACTGTATCATTTATATCGTTTCCTTACAAACATTTATAATTATGTTAATTTATTTTTTTTCTTTATTTCCATAAAACACTATCAGATTTTTCATCTTTATTATTTTTTCATATATATTATATTTCTACTGACCCTTACCGTCTTCTCCTTACATTGTATTTATGGTCAGCTATAAACACCTCGTTAACATAAAATGTATAAAATATAAACCTATTATTATTTCACTATTTATCACTCCAGTAGTGCATTTACAATTTATCACTCATTACTCTACTTGTTATTAGTTAATATTAAATTCATTTATGTATATTTAGTTTATTACATTTTCCATTTTTCATATCACTTTTTTTTTTTAATACACCATCTTTTATTTAAACTCCAAATGTAGTTTCATCATATTTTACAATGGTTGCATCTTTTTCTCATTTAGCCCTGATGTGTTACAAGATAATGGTGACTAATAAATAGGTTTTTTAAACAATTTTTAGAGAACAAGAGCCAAAATGAAAAAAAAGGCAGTTATTTCAACCCAATTTTTGATAAGTTAATGAAAACTATGTATATTACTAGTCAAAATTGGTGGGTCTGCCAAGTATAGGTAGGGGTAATAATAAATGGTGGTTGTTTACAAAACGTTAAAAAAAATTAATTTTTCATTCAGAGTTCTATATCTTGGAAACTACCACCAACAGTAGAAAACGTAAGACATCATCATTTAAAGAAGAGTAAATTTGCTAAAACATGAGCCCTAATAGAACTATTTACGTTCAATAGTTTCCAAGATATAGCTTTTTAAACTGCAACATTTCATAAAAAAATTTACTGAAAAATCAGAGGTTGGTGAATTTCTTTTGAGGAAACCATATCTCAAAAACTATTAGATGTAGAGATGTTTATTAACATTCAAATTATAGCTAGTACTGTATTGTTAAGTATTATTTATTTATTTAATACCAGGTTTATTTAGTTAATACCGGTGGGCCTTATATCGTTGGTATAACCATTACATTTTATTTATAAAGTAGTTTATGACATTTATTTTTTCAGAAGTAATAGTTTTCGTGATATTGGACAAAATGAATTAATTTATCTTAATTTGACATTTTAAATGAACTAAAGAAAGTAAAAGAAATGTTATAACTCATGTTTATTTGATAATCGGTGTCGCTTGTAAATAAGACTAAAAAAGGAGGGGGTAACCATGAATACTTTACTACAGTATCATTTAGTTTCTATTTAACAGTATTCCATTTCATACTACAATGACTTCTTAAATAAATAAACAAATATTTTTGGCATTATTTAGAAAACTTCTTATGACTAGAAATTAAATTGGTGTAATTAACAAAATTATTTTACAATGCTGGAAGATTGCAGATTGAACATGTGTAATAATAAAAGAAAGATGATCTGGGCACGGTCAAAGAAAAACTCAAATAGTGAATTAGCTATTTAAATTGAGCAAACATTGTAGGATCTTATCAGGACTAAAAAACATACAAACACTTTATTTATAATCTTAATATTTTCTTGAGACTGGTAATTTTTTAAATAAATAATTTAAACTCTATCCATTATTGTCTCAAAACTTTTTATTTCTCTTATACGTCCAACGTTTCGACCAATTCGGCCATCTTCAGGGACAATCTACACAATACCACTTTGAAAACATATAATTTAACAACTCTAAACTTCATGCAGGCTATTCTGCCCAGGTCAAATTATCAATATCTAATTAGTCAATTATCAATTAAAAACAAAGTCAATTTATTTATCTGCAGACACTATTCCTTAAAACTTTTATCATTTTATCGTTGTGATAAAAGTTTTAAGGAATAGTGTCTGCAGATAAATAAATTGACTTTGTTTTTAATTGATAATTGACCAATTAGATATTGATAATTTGACCTGGGCAGAATAGCCTGCATGAAGTTTAGAGTTGTTAAATTATATGTTTTCAAAGTGGTATTGAGTAGATTGTCCCTGAAGATGGCCGGATTGGCCGAAACGTTGGACGTATAAAAGAAATAAAAAGTTTTGAGACTATAATGGATAGAGTTTGAATCATACAAACACTTAAATTATGTAAACTTAAATAAAACAAAGTAAATAAAAAATCATCTTCCATTTATTTTGCAATAATTAGAAAATAGATTGACGTTAATTTTTACATAGTTATGACATTTTTTTGTCATTACTTGGTAGAGTAGTCCTTTTTTTTTTCAGTCAATTTTTTTCACATGTTATTAGCCTCGTGAAATGGGAACTTAATTAAAATATTTTGATAGTAATTCAGCATTAAATGATTTTATATATTTCATTGCTATTTCATATTAAATATTATTTGTGGCTGTTCCTGTGTTACGGTTGTAATGGTTTGATATTGAACACTGGTGATATCTGTGTAGATAAGGGTGATGCGTAGTGGGGGAACATTACAGTGGGGATAGTGGAGTGCAAGGCAGTAGGTCGGCCAGAACAGGTCGGTGCAGTGCAGGCTTGAACCTTTTTTCAGCTCATCTTGGATTGTGAGGGTTAGGCCGGGGTCGTCTTCATACTTCTTGGAAAGGTGAAACAGTGGAAAAGGAGATAAGAGGACTACATGGGGTTTGAACTAAATTTTTTTAAAATTTTATGTTCTTTTTTTGTACATTAAAGTAAATTTAGTTAGTTAGGGAATTTAAGTTAAGTTAGAGTCAATCTATAAGATTTTTTTTTTTTTTTTGATAAAATATTCTTTCTGTTTTTGTGTACATATATTTTTTTATTAAACATTTATTTATAAAGCTTTGATTTTTTACAAATATACTATTTTCAACTTGTTCATTTACTTATGTTTTTTTTGTTCACTTAATATTACGTTAATTCCACAGGTATCTCCCCTATGTTTGCTTTTTGTCTACTGTAAAGGTATCCACCAGTGGTCATAGTTAAAGTCATATAGTAAGTATATTGTTTCCCGGTTTCCGTTATTTCCAAGGAAAAAAATAACGTGGTGCCTAATGAGCGATTTATTCTTTATTGTTTTTCCTTTTTTGATTATCTCTTTTATTTTAACTCACCCCCTTCTCCGCTGAGCGTGGGCAGAAATAAATATATAACTAAATATAAATTAAAATTAGCGGTTATAAATGTCTTCACTGCCATGGCTTCTTCTTTTTAACCTCGAGAACAGGTGGGAAAATTTCAAATTAAAATTTCCTAAGTATATTTTCCTCAATAGCGGTTTTAATCAAAGAGCTAATCTAAGAATGTTCAGCATTTTTTTCTTTTGGAAATGTACATTTTGTTTAAAATGAGCACCTGAGAGTCGAGCATTATTTAAGAATTACCCACATACAATTGAGATATTGTTCTTAAAAGGAATTAAGCGCCAAAAATTCTGATAAAAATTTTTTTAGTGATATCATATATTATTCGGTTCAAAGATCAATAACATGAAAAAGAAGGAACTTATATACTAAAATAGTAAACATTTTTTCATAAAATAAAAAAATATTTTTTAACTAAATAATAAATATTATTTAACCCTTTATAGGTCACTGGTACACATGTACCAAAACAAAATACATAATTAGAATATTTACATTTACAAAATTAGATAAATTAAAATTTTTCGAAAAATACATATAGAACTCTCTTTTTTATATCGTTTCTTTTCATTAAAAAGCATTCAAGAATATTATGCTGTGTTTTTTTATCAGATTTGTCAGCAGGATAAAATTTCAATATTATCTGAGATTTGAGATCGGAGAAATTAATCGTTAAATCTTGCTAAATTTTTTTATCAATACTTTTCTTGTTTCTTGTTATCACAAATTGCTCAAATATATCCAATATGCATTTATAATTTTTTTGTTCTTCTGGAGATTTTCATTTATTAATTGAGAAAAAAGTAGAAAAAAACTGGGTTCCTCTAACAATTTTCCACAATATATAATTTATTTTTAATATTCTATATATAATTAAATAGAAATAAATAATTAAATATATAGTTCAAGTTGCAATTAAATTTTAATTATTTTAACTTTGTGGATAAATAATTAATATGAACATTTTTTTAACATTGTAAATAATCTTTATGTTTACTTTGGTTTCGATATAATTATGTTCAAAAAGTATTAGAATTATAAATAAATATTAAAAATTATGAAGATGTTCAGGGGTGTGGTCAACTACATTTTGATGTATAAAGTATTTATTATCAAAAACTTGTAAGAAATAAGGAATTTAAAAGTTTAAAATTGTTTATTTATAATAACCAACAATAAATGGGTATGAGAAAACATAAAAATCGCTATGGAAACGACCCTAATTCATGAATGAACCATTGATATCATATCCATGACAATTTTAGCTATTAGTTTCAACTATAACTAATTTTTGCCTATCTCTGCAATCTATGAGTTACATATGGTTTACCAGCCTATTATTTACTGTGAATAAACTGTTTTCCACAAAAAAAAATATATATATTTCACATCTAAAAGGATAAATATATAAGTAAACTTCAATTTTGGTACTAACTCCCTTTTCAACATTAGTAACACTTCAAATTATTACTGTTTATCTTTTAACTTTAATCACAGTTGACGACCTCGACAAATAACACTCGGTCCCTCAAACCTCCTCATACCTCAAGAAAGCGAGTCCTCTTATCAGGAAAAATGGGGTACAAAACAATTGAAACTACAATTTTTTTAAAATTTAAATAAGCACTATATATGTATGGAATGATTACATTCCATACATATATAGTGCTTATTATATTTGGCCAAATTAAGTTTAAATACCTGTTTTTTAACCATGACTACTACTATTATCACCCGCATGTGCCAGTGAATCTATTTTAGCAATCAGCAGATACATGAATGTTTTGCAGAATTTTTAACTAAATTACTGAATAAGAACTCGAGAAAGTTATTATATATATCACCACAGTTTCAATAAAACATTTATATGTGAAATAATCCAAAATAATTAAAAAAAAAATAAAATAAAAGGAAGATAGTCCAGGTACAATCTATTTAATATAAATCTAGCTTCAGTTCCATTTTTGTGATTGCCTACTTTCAGGTCTCCTATTTGGTTCAATATTTTCCTTTAATCTTAATTTGAATCTTATTCCCTTTATACATCGTTAGTGTATAGTGTATTTTAATATTTCTTTGTTATCTACTTTTTTATTTGTTATTATCTCCATTTTCAGTAATTGTTCAAAACTTTCTTGAACCTCACTGTACACATTTTTTATTTTCTTCAATTTACATTGTCCATTTTTATAGAAATTTCCAAATATTTAAAATCATAATTAGCCAAACTTCAGTTAAATTTTATTTTTGTTAACTATTTGCTTACTTTGTTACCTCACGTAAGAGCTTGTATCTTTTAGAGCCCTGATGAACGTTGGCTCACATACATTAAATAGTTTTATCAATGTTGGAGTTTTTTCTTCAACTGCACCCGGACCACCATCTTTCTTTTATTATTAGGCACGGTCAATCAACGATCTTCCAGCAAAAAAAATATTGTTTAATTTTTGAAATAAAAACAATATGAATATGAAAAAAATGTTATTGGAGGTGTGCAAAATAAAAGAATAAGCAAGTTAATAAATTTACATACTTCAAAAAGTAAATTTTATAATGAAAAAAAAAAAATTTAAGGAGAGTGAAAATCCTAAAAAGTTGGCAGAACCCAGAATGATCGTAGCTGGTGGAACCCAGCACTAAAAACTGTTCAGGACGATCAATGCTGAAAGAGACGCGATCTCCTTTGATGACACACTATCCTCATATGGACTTAAAATTTTATGTTGCTGAGAGTGGCATACCAGTGATAGTGAAAGGTGCCAAATGGATGGAAGGGAAAAAGGAGAAGTATATCTACTGACGTGGGTGCAAAGTTCAGTTGAAAAATAATCTAAGATTTTCTGGTATTTTTCTTTTTATTTCTGTTATTTTCTGTTAAATAACATTTCCCTAAACTTTAAATGCTTTAATTCTCAAAGAATAAAGTTACGTGCTATCATAAAGTTGTTCAAATTCTATCTTTGATTAAGAGACAAACATCAGTTTCAATTATAAATTTCTTTCTAAGTCAAAATTTCCGAAAATGCGACTGGAAAGTTATTTAGACCAGAAACTGAGGATCCTTTGGTCCTGTGAACCTGTACTCATTTCTAATACTGTCTCCCAATAATTTTTTTTAATAACATCTGATTGAAATTAATTTTCAAAATCCTTTCAAATCAATTAAAAATAGTATTTTTACATCAATTAAAAAAATATTCATAATTTCGATTAATTCTGGTCTAGATTCAAATTGAATAAGAGTTTATGATTTGATATATTTTGTAATTTTGTTTGACTTCTATTTCAAGAGAAAATTTATATGAAAAAGAAAAAATATCAATCTTTTAGAATAATTTTCCAACAAAATTAAACATTTCATATTTATATTACTTTTGTATGTTTTTAGTGGTATTTTTCTTCGATTATGATAGTTTTAAAGAGCACTAGCTACTCATAGATGTTTATAATAAATTTTAGAAAGTGACGCTAAGTCTCCTCCTGTACTACTGTAAACTCAATTAAAAAAAAAAATTATAAATAATATATGGACAACAACACAGGGAAAGCTACTAGTTTTTAAAAAAAGAGCTGAGTTATAAATTTCAAACTTTTCCCACTCCTATAAGTGGGTCAAAAATGCAATATGTCAAAAAATTCCAAAATCTGAACTCAACAAGCACATCAAAGGAAGCTAATTCATTGGAAGAGGAACGGTTAAAGCTAATAAGTTATTTTGCCGTCCTCTAACAACCTCAGTTCACTTAGCGGCAGGTAGAACAACACTAATTTTCAACTGATTACCTAACTTTTGCTATAATACATAATCCAGGAACTATAACTGACTAAGAAAAAAATAAAAATATATATCAATTCTTCTAAATAAAGATTTTATGATTTGACACAATATTTCTTTTTTTATTATTATTATAAAACTGAGGAGAGAGAATATGAAGCAGAAAAAAAAAGAAAAAAGACATTATTTACAGAAAAGAGGAAAAAAAAAAAAAAGAATTAAATAAAGCTCAATGGAGAAAAATATTAAAATTTAAAAAGGCCATAATGAAAATAAAAATACTAATAATCACAGTGTTAACTATAATATATTAACATGCCATTTTGCTTTCTGACTATTATTAATAACAAAACCAATAAATTATGTTATAAAAAGTACTATCATATAAATTAAAAATATTGTTAGGTTACTAGCTTAAACAAAAATAAATAAAAAACACTAAAAACTTTCAACGCGTTAAATAAAAAAAATAAAATAAATACCTTGTGGTGAGAGAAATTCAGGAATCGCTCCTTGGTTTCCGGTCGTTACTGGCACTTGGTACTGACCTATAAAAAACATAAAAAGGAATTATGAATAAAAAAAAAACATAATATTAACATCAAAAAGAATAAAACTAAAATATACATCAAATAATTCAATCTTTACTGATTTACACAGTAAATTTGTATGCTTTACAAAGAGACAACATTTAATATTTTAAAAATCTATATCAGGTATGTCCTACAACTTTCCCTAAAGGCTGCTAAGTCCAATACAAAAGTTTTTTCGCTGAATATTTGGTACAATATATATATAAACATATTGGTACAATATATTTATTTAATTAAGGTACTTAGACAAATTAATTATCTTTTAAACAACACATAGAATGTTATGGGAGAAATATAGTTTTCTATATTGAATTATTGAAAAAACAAACAAAAATTGAAAGAGTTCCATGGAAACCAATGCAAAAAACTTTAATAATGCGTTTAAGATTTTGAGCAAAATTAATATGTTGTTCTCAATATTTCAGAATAATGGTGATAAAGGCCTTTACAAACTAATTTGTAGTTAGTTAATAATTGTCAATAAAAATTATTTATACAATAAATAAATTAAAAATAAGATCATAAAAGATGAATAAAATAATAATGTGATATAGAATGTACTAGATATGAGATGGATGGCTTAAATTTCTTGATTTATACAAATTAATATAATGAATAAAGATGGATTTTTAAATTTTGGTAAGTTAGAAGTAAAAAATAATATTTTAAAGTGATTAAAAATAAATTAAGCACTGTATTATGTCATAACAGAATCCTAACCTATTGAGGGTAGGTTTTGTTGACAATGGTTGTAATAAGTTGAATTATGTAAAAAAGAATTTTTTTTAATAAAATTAATATTGTTACATTAAAAGTATATAATTTTTTAAGTAGATAGCTATATTAGGAAATTTTAAAAGAAACTGTTGAGATATTAATTTGATAAATATTTTTAAAAATATGAAGATGGTCAAGGTTGCGGTCAAAAGAGAACAAAAATACTTGTTAACTTTTACAAGAAATACTTTCTTCTTTTAAACCGTGTGAATGAAGTGTATGGAAGTATGAAGTGTGAGTGATTTATATGTTAATAATATGAAAATAATAGGTTGTCTCCTTGATAATGGACTAAGGGCTGAAAAATCAGAGAGTAAATAAACATAAACTAGGTTGAAAGTAAAGGATCAAAGAAAATTTCGATTTAATTTTATTATATTACTAGCAGTTCCGAAAATGCTTCGGTATTTCTATATTTGAGGATGTATATAGATTAATTGAACACTATTGAAACTTTCGTATCAATTAATAGACGAAGTAATAAGATAGTAACTATAGTAACATAAATGGTAACAGCTCGATTTGCCGAATAATCGTTAATACGGCTTTAATAGTAGTAGTTGTTTCCCATTATTTTAGACAATTTGATTATCTATGTTATTGCCATGTATATACTTTATAAAATATGAATAGTTGTATACAATAATCCTCACTGTGCTTCAATATTGAAACAATTCAGACTGACTCACCTGTCAAAGTGTGGTAAAAGATTTTTTATGAATGAAACAAAGTTGATATTTGTTTTTAGCACGTCGAGAAACCATTGAGTTCCAATTAATGAAAAAATCAGAAGATAATATTTTTTGACCCAAAATATTTGCCACACATTGGCCTCTGATTTCTTTTTGAAAAACTAAAGAAATAGAATAAAATGCAACATGACTCAATTAATCTACACCAAACTTGGCAGTGGTTTAAGGCTCTATAAACTGCACCAAACGGCACAAACCAGATCTAATTAAACAAATTAGAACCAAAGATATAAAAAAAAAAGTTTGAAAAGAATTTCTTTATTTGAAATTAATATGTTGCAATATTGAGGGCATTAAATCTAAATTTTGAGGTTGAAAGAGGAGACCTTCAGCTTTCCAACGGTTGTATTTACGCAGGATTAAATAAGATATAGAGTATTCATGAGCGATCATGTGAACAATGGTCACCAAAATAAATAAAAAAAAAAAAAAGGACCCAGGTGAAAAATTTATAATTTTTAATTTATTTGAAAAATGGTATCTGAAGGTTTCCAACGACACTAAAAAGGAATATGATTAGCTTTTTCTTTTAAAAAATTCGTTTTACCTACTTTACTGAAATCTATTTTTTTTTTTCTTTTTTTTTCTTTTATTCTTCAGAAAGAACAAATCGATTGGCATAAAATCACCATGAAAAAAATGTATATTTTTTTTAGCTATGCACCAAAAATAATTAATTTTGCTAATTTTTTTTTTTATTTTTACCAAAAAAATCGGGCCAGCCTATATTCTTCCCAAAAAAATCCTTAACATTTATCAAAAAGCCCTATCACAATCATATGAGCGGCAGTGCAAAGTAACGTCAAACAAACATTCATTTTTATGTATCAGATTTAACCATAAAATTTAATTTTTTTTCAGTTATACTCAAATAAAATTTAGTTTCGGCCATTACTACTTGTCACTGTTTTCAGGAATATATTCACCATATGAAAAGTGAAAAGGGTTTCAGCAAAAAACTAAGCAAGTTTCATCAAACTCATTAGAGCTGTTTTGGCTCAACAGTCTATATAAAAATAGGTTTCTCAGCTATTAGGGGTACTCACGATCTTTAATTTAACATGTTAAAGCGTGTTTAATGCAGAAATATTTCCTTCTTTTACCATGTCATAACAATATAACATATAACATGGTTGAGAGTCTGTTAAATGGAGAATGATGACGTAACGCAATGGACCAGGTGAGCTCGTCACCATTTTTCTTGTCGTCGTGTTAGGTTACTTGCTCGTTGTTTGGGTTTTGACTGTGTTAGTATTGTTTTTGATGGTTTTAAAACTAATAAAGCAATGGATGATAATAATAATGTGTAATGACAGTTCTCAATTGGTTCATCTTGATTATTTTTCTCACAAGTTAGAAGATCAACAAGACACTCAGTAGCCAAAATTTCACTTTTCACTCAATTTAGGCATTTTGTTATAAATTATTATAATCAAAACTTAAAAGTAAACAATAACATGAAGTTTTGGAAGTAAAGGTTATAAAAATTTGCCCAGAAAATCCTTTTATGGAAAAGAGCTTTTATGCATTTATCATAAAATACATGACTTAAAATATGGTTGCTCACAATCCTAAACTTATAACATTCAACATGGTAAAACATTTTACATTTAAAACATCATGAATACCCCCATTATTATTACTAAGTGCCCACTTATACACAAGTGGTTGGAGTAAATAGTTCAACAAAACGAAAAAATCAGTTCACTCGTTTAAAAGATAATGGTTTAGATAAACTAACAGATCAAAGGGGTAGAATACATTTTTTGGATACAGGATGTATTACATTATATGTAATAAAGTAATACATTAGCTATTAAAAATAATTAACCTCCAATAAAATAAAAAATGAACTAAATATAATTAACAAGGAGAAATTAATTTTTATGAACATATTTACAAGATTTAAATATCAGAAAGATCAAATGTAATATAAAAAAACAAAAGAAGGTAACAAAAAATAAATCCTCTAAAAAATAATAAATTAAATATTATAAAAAATAATAATAATAAAAAATATTAATGATTCTATTAAATGATTTTTTTTATTACTAACAATTAAAAAACATAATGAGGCCTGAAGTTAAGTAGATCAACAAAGTTTGTTTTAGGAATGAGCAAATCATATTGTACCCTGAAACCCTCAAATACCATTTTTCAAAGAAATTAATAATTAAATATTATTCACCTTAATTTATTTATTTAAAGGATTTTTTTTTTATTCTCGTGACCACTGTTCATATAATCTTTCATAACTCCTCTGCATTTTGTTCAATTCCTAACATACCTGTTGGAAAGCTGAATTTTTTAACCTACACAATTTAGATTTAATGCTCTAATGAGGGCAAAATATGGGTTTCAAATAAAGGAAAACTTATCAAATGTTTTATTTTATATCTCTGGTTCTAATTTGTTTAATTAGATACTATTTTTTTAAAAATAAATCAAAGGCCAAAAATATTTTGGGCTAAAAAAATTTACTTACCGATTTTTTCGAAAATTTGTTTTTATGAATTTATTGAGGAGCTAAAATGGAATATTAACTTTGTTTCACTCCTAAAAAATCTTTTACAACACTTTGATATGTAAGTGGGCCTGATAAACAGTTTAAATTTCTGTTTGGTTCCTTATTGCATATATTGGTTTAATTTATGTGACTAAATAATGATAATCAAGTTTAACTAAATACAATAATTTATAACAAACTATCAATAGTGTTCTAATAATGTATTATACATCCTCAAATATAACAATAGCAAAGCATTGCCAGGTCAGTTAGTATCTAATAAAATTAGATTGGATTAAGATCCTTTTGAGAGGTTAATTGTGAACCACCTCAAAGGCCAGTATATGATGGAAACTATTGAAAAAATAAAAATGACCTAAAAAAAAAATAATTTTTCTCCTTTTACTTCAATTATCATCTCCTCAAACATTTAATTCAATAAGATGTTACATTACCCGGTATAACATTTGTCGAGGACTGTTGCTGCTGCCGCGCCACCATTGCCTGATGTAAGAGAGCATCGGGCCTCTGAAGGCTACTTAGCCGCTGTTCCTTGTCTTCGCCATCCCTCATGTCGACTGATGAGCTGCAGTATCCTCCTCCTGTCCCTTCTCCAACAGTTCCGTTACCTTCAACCTCAGATTCCTCGCCAATTGAACCCTCTTCCTCTTCCTAAAAATATGTAGACCTTAATTTTTTTTTTTTTTAAGGTTGGTGGAATCAGAATAGGTAAATACTTAAAAACAGTAATTTGATAGAGTTACATGATTAAATTGAGAATCCTGGTAATTAGAAATCAATTTTTTTTAAGATATCTTTCGAACTTTGTTTTCTTTGTTAAAACAACTTAATTAAATATACCTAAAAGTATTGTGATCATTAAAATTTTTGAATCTGAGTTTTCAATAAGCAAGTTTCGCATAATGATCTCTGATTGAGAATTTATATTTGTAAACGGCCTAGAACAAAAACGATAAGTTATAAGGAACTGAAATTTACACATTTAAGGTAGGTAGGTATATGCGTGAGATGTTATAGAAACTTTTCAGTTATAATATATGAACCAAAAGAAATTTTGAAAATATAAATCATTTCATGATCCTTCTCAACTGTTGTCCGGATCATGGAATACTATTAAGTAGGTATATGAAATGTCGGAATTTTAAATGAATATATGTATACAAGAACAGACCCATCACCCAATATCCTCTAAAGCTCGTCTGTATTTACCTAGAAAAGAAGGAAGGCGTGGTTTGCTAACTATTGAAGAAGCCTGCCGCAAACAGGAAGAGGCCCTATGCCAATACTTTCTCTCAAAAACAACAGGGGTTTATCTTGCCATCACAAGGATGGACTCTGGTTTAACTGCACTTAATCTGAGCAAAGGTGTTGAATCAACAATTGTATCACAAAATGAACGAAAATGGAAAAGCAAGTCTCTACATGGGAGATTCTATAGCCAACTGTACGAAGCCTCCATAGACAAAGAGAGATCAGTTGAATGGTTAAAAGCTGGAAGGCTATTCTCCGAGACAGAGGGATTTGTTGTTGCTATTTAAGATCAAGTGATTGCCATGAGATCATATAGGAAGTATGTGTTAAAAGACGCAACACCAGATAAGTGTCAATTATGCTCAGTAACGCTCGAATCAATCCAACATATCACTGGTGCATGTGGAGTGCTGGCGGGTACTGAATATCTGCAAAGGCACAACAATGTGGCAAAAAGTTTGCATCAGGCTCTGGCTGTGAAGTACAACCTAATTGAAGATAAGAGCCCTTATTACAAGTACCACCCCAATAAACTCCTCTCAAAAAGGTTCTCTCAGGCTATATTGAGATGAATCAATTATAACAGACCATACAGTACGCCATAATACATAATATGCCAGACATCCTCCTTATAGACCTAAGAAAAAACAAAGCCGAACTTATTGTTGATGGAATCCCCAACGATAATAATATAAGCTCCACTATGGAAGAAAATACCAGGAATTGGCGATAGAATTGAAAGAAATATATAAATTGGAAGGTGTTACCACTACTCCATTCATAATATCAACGAATGGTCTCATACCAAAATCAACAGAGAAGAATTACAGAGAATCTTCCTCCCCAAGACCATTAAGTTGTGCTCACCAGCCTTGGAGATAGTCCACGTTTCCAAGCCATACACTTCGAGAAGAAGTGGCAAAATAATTGTTTTATACAAATAAATCTTGGAGTCCTTAGACAACGCACAGCTCCTAAAATAGGGGCTGAGGCTATAATAACAGCGGTTACCACATAGGACTCTTCGTTTAATTTCGGAGTCCACATTGTGTTGGGTTATGAGCGATCCAAGATACACAAACTCTGGCACTTTTCCAAAGTATATTCTCCGATCCTGATTTCTTCACGTGCGTGGGGATTTCCTCTGTGACCATGTATTTGGTCTTTTCTGCATTCACTTCAAGCCCTATTTTTCTTGCTGCTTCAGCCAATTTCATAAATTCATCAGAGACAGCTTGGAAAGAGCGTCCAGCAATGTCAATGCCATCAGCGTAAGCAAGAAGCTGTATTGTTCTGCTGAATATTGTTCCGCCCACTTGAATTCCAGATTATCTAATGGCCTTTTCAAGAGCTAAATCAAAGAGGAGGCAGGCCAATGCATCCCCTCTTCCTGAGACAAATTCATCAGATCTTGCTCCCCTAATCTGCACCATGCATCTCACCTCTCTCATGGTTAGTTTAAACATTCTAATTAACTTCTCAGGGATGTTGAATTCTCTCCTTGCCTTGTACAACAGTCCCCTATGAATGCTGTCTTAT
Organism: Halyomorpha halys; assembly: GCF_000696795.3. Lineage (NCBI taxonomy): Eukaryota > Metazoa > Arthropoda > Insecta > Hemiptera > Pentatomidae > Halyomorpha > Halyomorpha halys. Next base: position 99,876 of record NW_027108013.1, on the reverse strand, counting down.
GCGGCTTTGAAGTCAACAAATAGGTGGTGCGTTTCAATCCCATATTCGCATCCTTTCTCAAGCATGATACGTAAGCAGAATATTTGGTCAGTTATGGATCGTAACTCCATCTTTACATCTGTTTTCTTTAGTGTCACTCTTTTACTCTTACATTGGCTTTTTATTCTTAATATCTTTTCAAGGTTTAGATAGTTCACCGTAGACTAATAATTGGAGAAAATAGTCGGGAGGTTCAGTCAGCAAATAAACAAAAAGATATTAATTCGTGCCGATGTTTCGACCTGAATTTCAGGTCTTAATCAAGGCTATAAAACAAAAAGAGATAACCATCATTCAGAGAAACATAAAAATTAAAAGAATTAATAAACAAACAAATTTAGAAGTATAATATGTATATTATTATACTATATTTTATAATGAAAACCATAATTAAACGAAGGAAAACACTAAGTGCATTCATTAACTTTTATCAGTTGACATCAGAACTTCATTTTTAGCAGCCCTGATGAAACCCTGCAAAGTGGGGCGAAACGTTGGTTCAATAAATAGTTTTTTGTTACTCTTTTGATACCTTTATTGACCACCACCCAGACTATCTTCCTCCAATTAACTTTTATCATATTGTGTTAAATTACTTATTCTATTTCTTATCTAAATAAATAATTTACTTTTTCTAAAATCCAATTTACTCTTCAATTATAACCTGATCAACAATACATTGTTTAAACCTACCTCACATATCAGGTTTAGCATATTCTCATAATAAAGAGACTGGATAAGAGTATATAAAAGAATAATCGGATTATGATAAAAGAATCGGATAGGAGTTGTGTCACTTTTTCATTGTAGTCAGAGCAGTTCATGATGACAGTCTTGTTCTGTTTGTCAACTTTAGTGATAACAATGTCATCATGAGATCTAAGGAAGGATCAGGAGAAAGAAAGGTCTTTAAAGAAAAGAGGAGAAAATTTGGAAGAAAAGGATGGAGGAGGAGGAGGTTGGAGATAATTAGAGATAGTATTGCTAATAGTAATGCGTGATAACACTTTACTCTCGTAAGAATGATGAAACGGTATCATTGAGAATGTATTCTAAGTCTGAAAGCAGTTCTGGAATAATTTTCAGTGAAGATTTGGGTATGGAGAAATTAGGGACTAGGCTAAGAATGTTGAGTATATTAGAGGGGATATCAATCAATGAGATATTAAGGACCCAATTTTCTTGATCTTTGGGATAAATTTTGCTCGTTAGTGATTCTTGGTATAGATTATTGAACTTATTAATGAGTTTTGTTTTTTTGTGTAGACGCGTGGAGTTGAAAAGTGGGGTAATTAATGTAGAAAGACCTCTAAAATGGGTCTCACCAACATTTCGTAGAATGTGTGAAAGAGAGATGTTCTGTTGGAGAAAATGATTTTTTTTTCTATTATTATTTTTATTATTTATTCAAATTTTTTGACCTTTGGGTTTCATAATTTTACATAACAAAGGTTTTATGTTGTTAAATCTGTCACTTTACTTCTATTTTATCATTTTCATTTTGTATCAACTGTTTTGTCTTAACAGTCTTTCTTGACAGTTACATTTTCAGGGAAACCTTTGTCCTTCCGTCGCTCACTCTAGTGTGGCTTTCTACAAATCAATCAGTTTTAGCCAACATTCCCCGCTTGACTGTAAGTTTCTTCTCTCGTTCTCATATTTCTTACATTATTCATTTCCCATTCTCCATATTTCTTCTTCTACCTTTATCCTATAATAGGTATATAGGTATAAAAGTTAATACCCACACTGTTATTAATATATAAGTCACTCACTCACTATATTTCATTTTCTGTCAAATTGTTCAATTTGTTTTTCAGTTTTTTAGACACTACTTATATATTTTCTAACCTACATAATAATATATTTCATCTTTCACTGTTATCAATCTGCTACTGTCTAATTCCATGGTTATCAATTAATCATTTTGTATTATTCAATTCAATATTTTGTATAATTCCAAATTTGTTTGAATTATATTTCTTTTCAATTTTGTTTCTCTAAATGATGGTTGTTATCTCTTAAGTTGTATAGCCCTGATGAAGACCTGAAACTCAGGTCATAAATAAATATTTTTTGTTTATTTGTTTTTTCTTTGCTGACCGCACCCCCCTCCCTGACCATCTTCTCCAATCAGTAATCTACGGTCAACTATCGACACCTCAGTTTTCATATATAATATTTTATTTATCATTTCCTCATAATTTTAGTGTTAAATGAAAGATTTTAACAGAGAAACATGTAATAAAAATGACTCAAAATGAACTTTTATGCACCTTATTTTCTAATATTTACCATGGGGAACCTTTAATTCCCTCTGAGTAGGCTGCTCATTATTTTATTTCCGGCTTAGTGGTCTGAATCAGGAGATTATAGGTTGGGTACCACTGATTTAGAGAATAACTAAAATTAAATAGTTAAACAGATATCGCTGCTCCAGAAGCATAATGACCAGAGTATAATTGACTTAAAATTTATTGTATTGGTTAACTCGAAAATGTATTTACAAGATGTTTAGGATCCACTTAATTGTACCTATAAAAATTTTACCAAGGGAGGACAGATCTGTCACTATGACTTGCATGCTTCATTACCTTTTCCTCTGACAGAATAACGATACATTTTTCAAATGTGATTTTGTAGTGAGAGTTTGCAGCTATGTCATTATATTTCCAGGGCAGCGATATAATGTTAAGTTATTTTTACCTGTTTCATATCCTCTATCGTATCTTCACCGAAATCATTTCTGCTAGAGTCATCGTCAGCTTCCATTTGGTTACTATTATTATCTTCTCCATCCTCGTGTTTCACTATTCTAACCGGTGCACTTTTCCTCCTCTTAACTGGACTCTGCTGGCTAGCCGCTAGCGCATGTTTTGCATGCTCATCATTGAAAGTAGAGGCTGCTCCAGCTAAACCTTTGATCTGCAACAGCTCGGCAGTTTGTAAAAAAGAATTCAGGTTTTTTTCAGATACATACACTACTCCTTGGTAGACGAAACTTAATAGCGCTTCAACATCATCTGGTGAGACATCCTTCAATATTACCACAGGGTGCTCACAAGGATTTTCCTAGAAAAGAAAAAATAACTTCTTAAATTAAATAATAATAATAAAAGAGGTAAAGCACAGGACATTCATAGAAAGATGATAAACAACTTGTAAAATTGTTCTTAAATTTGAACTTATGTTCTAACTTTAATGCTTATTCCAGGCATTGTTCGGAGTAAAAGAATAGTACAGGACCAAGCACATAAAAATTTACATTAGCTTTCTTAATTGTTAAAGTCTTCACGAAAAACACTACAATAAAAAACATTTCAGCCAAATTTTCTCCTATAAATCAATTACTAAATTTTGTGAAATGACTTTCTATCTAAAATTTTTGTCATACAGAGGAAAGAACAAAGTAAAAATTAATAAAACATTTTATTGGCCAACTACAAAACACATTACTAGTTACACACTACTAGTTTTACTAGTCTCAAATTTAGTTTTCAATACCTTTGAAAACTGATAATGATTAGATAAACAAAATGAGAATATTTTCATTATGGAAAAAATTATGTATGATCTGAGTAATATAACCATTTTATTTAAATGACCCTGCTATGATTAACAGGAATTACCTACATAGCAATACTCGATACTTCGAATAAATACCACTTACTTGGGTGAATTTATACATAAAGCCATTTAACCCTAAGATGGTATCATTGAGTAAAATTTATTTCTAATGAAATTAAAACTATTTATTCCCTTTACCTTCCCTAGAGCCTAAGAGGGTTGGTGGCTAGCTTGTGTCCCAACCCCGAATTGTCTGGCAAATCTTGAGCATTCTACAAGTTAAGTTTTAAAACTTAATGAGTAA
>NW_027108013.1:73932-95846 GCF_000696795.3 Halyomorpha halys | reverse complement strand
CAAAAATAGTTTACAACTATTTATTTTCCGACGTTTCGCCCCACATTGCAGGGCTTCATCAGGGCTAAAAAGATACAAAATGATACAATGATAAGAATAAAAATACAAAGATAAGATACAATGATAAGAATAAAAACAAGTAACAATGGCAAGAGTAAAAATTTCTTTATAAAAATACGTAAAATATAAAGGTAAAAAAGTACAGGAGATGCAAATAAAACAAAACCAAGAGATAAAATAAATGTCATAAAAGAATAATAAAAATAAAAATAAATAAATAAATAATAATAATGATATAAAATGACAATAAATGAATCGGTTGAACAGAAAGAAAGAATGAAGCAGAAGCGTGGAGGAGTGGGGCGGAGGTAGGTAGCAAACTGTAAAACAGTTTCAAATAATAATCGAAATAATGAAATCAAAATAAATAAATGAAGAATAATGAATAATGATAAATAAAGGAATAATGAAATCAAAATAAAACCGTTATACAGTTTGCTACCTACCTCCTCCCCACTTCCGCTTCATTGTTGTCCTGACTTGCTCTTTGCTCATTTATTGTCATTTTATATCATTATTATTATTTATTTTTATTTTTATTATTCTTTCATGATGTTTATTTTATCTCTTGGTTTTGTTTTATATGCTTCTCCTGTACTTTTTTAGCTTTATATTTTACGTATTTTTATAAAGAAATTTTTACTCTTGCCATTGTTACTTGTTTTTATTCTTATCATTGTATCTTATCTTTATATTTTTATTCTTATCATTGTATCATTGTGTATCTTTTTAGTCCTGATGAAGCCCTGCAAAGTGGGGCAAAACGTCGGAAAATAAATAGTTGTAAACTATTTTGTTTCATTTTTGACCGCAACCCTGACCATCTTCTTATATATCTTAATGAGTAATATTTACTAATCCTTAACATTGTGTTAGGCTTGGAAGTAACAACTTGAACCAAACATTAACAATGAGTACACTTTCGGTAAATCTACCTCATTAATACTAACTGGACGAAAGGTAAATTTATCTAAACTAGGTACCACTAATATTAGCCACTCGAAAATTTTAAAAAATATGGATCAGAGGTATCAAATTCTACTAAAACAGTGAGAATATGTAAATAAAAACAACTAGCAATGATGATTTCAAAAAATATAGAACCAACAATCTATTTTACTTTTACTAAACCAGTTGGCAAATGAAGTATAGCTCATTTGGAAGGGAATTACCTGCTAAGACTTCGGTTATCAACATGTTATCAAGAGGAACAGGTATCAACACTTCATTGTTAAGCTGGCTAATAAAGTTTTTGAACTGAATTGAATCAATAACAAACAAATACAACATATTTTTATACGATATAATAACAAAGTAAACTCGTATACCATTTATAAATATGCCTAAAATTGTATACTCAATTATAAGGTGATTTTAAACAGTTAGTAATAATTGATAACTTCTATGTGATTAGAATTTACTTATCACTAATGAATATCACCTATACAACCAAAATACCAACTTCGGGAAGCCATGGATTCAAATTTAATACATAAGTAAAAAAGAGGTGATAAGTACTTTACTTTTGATAGTTCCTAGAAATGATTATGTTAACAAGATCAGTCAACTAATTAATTCAGTAATTTAAAATACATTAGTAGAATAGAGCATCTGCCCAATGTGATAATATTAAAACTAAACAAAAGTTAAGAATGTATTTTTTTAAAATGATAGTTGTAACACTAAGATTAAAACTTTTCTTAGAGGATATACACAAGGCATACCTTGAAAACATTTCGAAAGTAAGGACTGCAAGCAGACAAAATCACTTTGTGAGCCCTAAATTTGTGTCCTTCTACACATAACGTAACATCAACTAAATATTCTTCAGTTCGCAGGATGTCTAATTCAGACACCATGTTGCTTTGGTAATTGTTCCATCTCAAACAAAAGTGATCAGCTGCCATTGTTAACAAACTGTAAGATCTTAGGTTTCTGAAAAAGAAGTATTATCAATACAATGTAAACAAGCAGTAAGCATAACTAAATTTCTACTACACTGTCATAAAACGACCAAATAAATATAACTTACAAACTAGGTACAATAATTGTTGTTTTGGAGCAAATATGAATTAATTTAAGCAATAAAAACATTATACATGAATACCTTCTAGAGTATAAACAATGTTCCGACTAATGTAAACATTAGATTTCACGCTAAATCAACACCTAATTAAGGTCATTTCATAGAGTATATTAACAAACTTTAACAAATCACACCTAAAAGTAAAACTTTTTCAAATTAAATTCACAATATTCGAAAAATTCTACACTAACCTGCTATTGAGTTAGGACCAGTAAACAAACCTTCGTTGAAAGATTGTTTGTAATTTTATCACAGTTTTACAACCATTACTATTAAAGCTATCAACTAAAAAATAAATAATGAAATATCATCCACATTTGAAGAACATTTAATGAGCTTGTATATAATATTTCGACAATTAACAAACTCGGCATAAAATGTCTACTTGGTCCGACCGTGACTGTACAGTGTGTAGTTTAGTACCTCCCTCCATAAAATAAATCATATATCGTATAGTTTATTTAGATATTCTCTTAACTCTAAGAATTAATGTTAATTTACTCTAGATAAATGTTCAAATTTCCAAAAAGTGATTGAATTGCAAATATTTTAAACAATATTCAAATTTTAATAATAAACTTCAAAAATATTGATATAAACCTCTCCCCCCCTCTTGAGGTTATTCTCACAAGCTTTGAATTTGAAGCATATTTTATCTCAGAAATTGCTATGTCTTTTTAAGATTCAAAAGAGATTTATTTAATTAACGATGAAATATAAAACCTTAGAAATATAACATAATTTCAATTAATTAAATAAAAGCTATCAATCACTAAACATTAACTTTTTAAGCCATAATGTTATTTTAATATCCAATGTATGTAGCTGGAAACAATCTTCTTATTTTGCTATTGTAACTTGATAGCAGAACCAGAAAAAAAAACAAGATAATTTCAAATAAGTAATATGCTCAGTTGTTTTCAAACCTGAGAGTAAAAGTAATATCAATCAAAAGTCTAATACGCACTGGGATTCTCTTATTCGACCCTTTGCATCTGCAGAGAATCACTTCTGCGTCCGGGCTGCCCCGGACTCATTGTAGAGATGAATCTAGTGTCTTTTCTATCAAAAATTGTTTGCCTCTTTAGAACCCCGTGGATGTGGGATTCTGAGATAGATCGTTGCGTAATATTGGCCTAAGTTGATGTGAATCAGAACACGCATTTGGTTTCCAAATCATTTCTAGAACTTGTTGACATTTTTATTAAGTGTTTTCGGTGGTATTGATTGTTTTTCGTGTTACTATGTTGTGAAGTACATAGTTAATTTTGCAATTTATTAGAGAGATGCTTACACATCGTTGTTTGTGATGTTTCCTACAGGCAACATAGAAATTGTTAATTAAAAAGTTAAATGATAAGTGCTCATAATTTAACTCATAAATTCAGTGTCACTGTTTGCGGTAATGAAAAAAAAAATCTCACTTTGAAAGGACAGTTCATTTGAAAACATAAAAAGATGAAAAATCTTTTTTGTTGTTTTTTTATTGCACTTCCGATTATGACCATGAAGGATGATACAGAAAACAGCAAGAGAAAGGAACGCCCTCAGTCATTTTTGCAATCACCCATGTATTTGAACTGAATCTTAGTGTGGACACGATGTTTTATCGTAATTGAGAATAGCTAAATGTTAAGCATGGGTTCCATAATCGTCCATCATCAAACCGGCCTTTGTCAGTACTTTCTTTAAGGTATACTTATACTATCATTACTTATGCTAAGCTTGCTTGAAACTTCACGTCACCCTGTTAACTTATTCCTTTTCTAGTATTAATAATTCAAACCAATGCACAAGAATATGAAGCATCACGAAGATTATTTAGGAGATTTGCTTTTTAAGTAAAAAGTGTGCTGGCTCCTCAGATTTCCTGGTAACAGCACAATATTTAAAAATCAAATGTATTAATAAATAAGGTGTTTATGTTTGATCGTATGTTCGATATGAGAAGATGGTCGGGGAGTGCAGTCAGTAATGATACACAAATAAGTAAAACTTATTTATTTGTGTTAACGTTGTGACCTAAATTTCAGGCTTTCATTAGGGCTGAAAACAAAAAAATGAGATAAAAACCTTTATTCAGAGAAAAATAAAAATAAAATAACAAACATGAAGTTTTTTTTCCCTCTTGGATCTACAGACCTTGTAAACCTTTGGCCGCCCGAAGCAGCCTTCTCCATGTCTTCTGCCTATCTTGGGCTACTGCTTTCCAGTTTGCTGCATGCAGCTCTTTCGCGTCTTTGTTGATTCTGTCTATAGATCAGGTTTTGGGCCTCCCAGTGGTCGGTTTCTTGCCTACTATACTGACATTCTTGGTTGTGTAGAGGCGTCTTGGAAGTATGTATAACAATAAGTTAATGCATAGTAGTAGATGATACTAATGAAAAAGAAAATAGAATATTGTATTGTAAAGGTTAGAATTATACTAAATGAATGATAAAAAAGTTATTAAAAACCTGAGAATGCTCATGTAAATAAAGAAATAAATGAAAGGTGCGGGAAAAAATGTAAAGAATGAGAAATCGAAATTAAGATAATAAAATATGTAAGTAATGAATAAAAATATATAAATAGTGAAAAAATTGAAATTAACAGAGAAAAATGTGCGAAAGAAAACGAAATATACGATACAATGGGTAAAAGAAAAAAAGTAATAAAGACGAGTAAAAAGTTATAAGTTTAGAATAAGTTATAAGTTAGAAGTTAAAATAAGTATAGAATGTCAGGAAAAGTGAACTAGGAAGGATCAAAGGAAAAGGAGATGTGTGAGGCTAGAAAGAAGTTTTTTGGTTTTAACCCTGACGAAGGTCTGAAATTCAGGACGAAACGTCAGCACACGTAAATAAGTTTTACTTATTTGTGTATCATTACTGGCCGTACCTCCGACCATGCCCACACATTAATTAATAATTAACAGCGTGTTTCGCTGCACTACAATAAAGCACATGAAGTACCCTTTTATGTAATAAGATTAGGAATTTTATGAAAAATAAAAAATTCATAATAAATAAAAGAAATCATTAACAATTTCTGATTGATATTGGCAATAATGAGTAATAAGAAGAGCGATCCATGAAATCTTTGGTAATTGTTACATATATTTCTTAGAAAGCGCAACTTAACAGAAAATATATCCCTGATGTCTATGAACATTTTAAAATTCAATTAATCAACATAGATGCATAGTTTATAATAATTAAAACAACGTTCTTTAAAGTAACTGAAGATTTCTGGGTTTAAAATACTGATGTTCAACTTTTTAATTTTATTTTGTTCGTGTTTAGCGATCGCTTGTACCTCTATCGTAACTTGTTGATTTGAAGATGCGTTCACGAATTACAACACTTGAACCATGTGTGTTCATGCTGATTGTTATGACAGAGTAGTTGTAATAATGTTTTATTTTTGAAGTTTGTTTAAGATAGCTTTGATTTATAAACAAAATTTCTTTGCTAGTAAACATCACTTTAAGTTTCATCTCATTTCACTGTTAATTTGAGATGGAGGAGGTTGATAATGATAGCAAAAAACCTCATAGACCTAGGCATTCAGGTATGTTTAATGATTGGCATTATTAAAGTTAAAAATGTTATAGTTGACTATGTCTCATACATATGCAAACTTTTCTTAGAGCTTGGCAGTCAAGGCATCGGAATTTCATATCCAGGGTCCATGTTCGACTTTGGTTTTAGTTGGCAATTAATTTTTTTTCTATTAGTTGTGTACTAATCATTGTGCCAGTACACTGTAGTTTTCACCCAAGCTCTTAAAATGGGAACCTGGACCTTCAGCAATTAAGGATTAGTCAAATGTAAATTCTGAACACTTCTTTTTGTATTACTGTTGCTGAAGAAATAGTATTTCCTTATCTTTCATTGCCTTTGAGGTCTTTTGTTAGTTTGAATATAAATAATTAGTTATACTCCGACAACTAAGTTCTAAAGTGTTTATTTGTTATAAATTGTATTATATTTATTTTCAGAAATCCATAGACATCCTTAGTCCACTTCTTTATTCTTTTAACATTGAACAATAATGGGCAGAGGATCCCGAAACATTATTTAAATGTTAAAAGAATGTGTAAGAAAGGGTGTAAATGGATTCCTAAAAATAAATATTATAAAACCCCTCATTAATTTTGGTAGTACAAGTTTGAATTTTGTTGTTATTAAAATTTAATAGGTATTTGAAAATTATTTTTTTAATGTATAAACTTATTTGTTTCTTTTAATGTCTGGCCAATAGTTGCTCATTTATTGTGTCTTTTAATGATAATTAAAAATCACTGTTAGACCTGCTTAACTAAATTCTATATATATTTTGATTTTATGGGTTATAATTTGATATTATGATGTTGTTATGTGATATTATGATGATATTGTTGGCATTATAATAATCAGTTCATAAATTAAGTCATATCTACACTCAAAGGATCCACTCAGGATTTGATCACACTTTCTGACCGAACCTAGCGAGCAGAAACATACATTAACCGCTGTGTGTATTGTAAACAGGACTATATAAAAGTGTTTATAGAGCCTTTGTCTAGTACATATAAATTAAATTAGTTATAATTAACTGTCAGTTTCATCAACGTTTGAGGATTCCATGTGAAATGCTTTGCCAAAATGATATCTTAAGTAATAGATTATTTATGTTTGTAGAAATAAAATTTTAAAGAACCCCAGATGGCAAGGTGTATGTTTCTTATTTAGTTTTACATTAGTTGTACGTTTACTTTTTTCTTTTAGAACAGAACGTCTTTATTTATTAATATTTACAGTTGGTATTAATATGCCATCATGCTATTATTGATATCAATATTAGTGTCACATTACTTTTTCTTAAAATTTTTAATTGTAATAGAAATACTACTTCACATTATGCATTGTGTCATTCTCCAATTTTGGTGCTATTTCAGTTACAAAGCTTTTTAATAGTGATCGACCTTCTGAATGTGAATGATTTTATTTTTCTGTTATAATAATTATATTTATGGCCAACATTTCTCTCTTATTCTGTGATTCTAATCATTAGTTGTTACCTAGTTATAAATTACATAATACTCATTTTGTACATTCTCTTGCCCTGAGTTATATACCAATTAATTTGTCTCTTTTCGTAGAATGAGAAAAAAATATTACTGGTTCCATTTAGTGATATTATACTCACAGAAAATTAAAAAAAACATAATGAGACTTGAAGTAAAGTAGGTCAACAATTTCTTTTCCGAAACCTTTGAATATCATTTTTTAAAGAAATTAAAAGTATGAAATTTTTAACCCTTGATTTTTGGGAAGATTATTTTTTCTACTAGTGGCCATTTTTCATGTAATCATTCAACATCTCTGCATTTTATCCTATATCTATGTTAGTATAACCATTGGAAAGTTGAATGTTTGCTCTTTTAACCTACATTAACAAAATTAGATTAAATGCCCTTATAATGGCAAAATATTGGTTTCAAATAAAGAAAAACTTTTCAAATATTTTATTTTATATCTCCGGTTCTAATTTTTTAAATTATTATATTTAATATTTCATATATTTTTATTATATAATGTTATTTACCGCTGTAAACTAAATGGATATAATAAGCAATTAATGAAATCATTAATCGAATGTGTAAATAACTAAATATATTAATTTATAGCAAACATTTAATTTTATTTAATTAATCTATTTACATTCATAAATCTAGTGATTGCAAAGCATTGCCAGGTCTGCTAGTGTAGACTAAATAATTACTTTACCGATAAATAGTGTAATAATTGAGGTATCACCTCTGTTGAGTGATATTTTTGAATTCTGGTTTCTTCATTGTATTTACCCTTCCCTCTCTTTATTTATTTAGTTAATTGTGTTTAATTCTTTGTTTCCTGGTTTATTTTAATTGTCAGTAGTATCTAACAACTGTAGTAATCAAAGATATTACTGTATTATGCATCCCTGAATATCATTTTTTAATCTTAGAACTGAAAGTTTCCTTCTTAAATTAATGTCTTTAAATATTTATGACAATACAGCGTTAATCAACAATATAATCATTTCTAATTTATAGGATATCCGCTAATATAATCTGTAGTAGATATTACCTTATATTGGATAAGGAACTCCAAGGCCCTACATAATAATAAAATATCTATAATTTTAATTTTACTGTTCAATTTTAACGAATAAATAAATTTAATTTTCAGGTAGGAAGGCAGAAAAGAAAAAGGCTAAAAATCCTCATGTGCAAGAACTCACTGATAAGCAAAGAAATCCTAAGGCTTTTGCAATAACTTCAGCTGTTCGAGCTGAGAGAAATTTCAGAAGGTAGGATTAATTTTATATTTATTATTTTTATTCTAATGTATTTATTTCAATATTCATGTATTTAAATATTCATTGTTTTTAAATATTACATTTAATTTTAGTTACCTCTATAGAATAAAAAATGTATGGAGTTAGTAGTGCGGATATATTTAGAGAGATACTGAAAAATAATGGAAAAAAATTAAGAATAATAAAAAAAAGTAAAAAAATCAAATGAATTTATATATATTGTAATATTCAAAAATTATTTAAAATTAATAAAAAAATAATTTTAATAGTTTTTACTTTTTCTCAATTCTAAAGTATAGTTTTGAAGATGACATAAAAAGATCAAATATTAAATAGATATGAGAAGTTTTATTTTATTTTATATAATATTAATGACACTTAATCTCAGGGCGGGTTTCTTGGCAATCAGAACAGACAGCTTAAATAACATCTACTTTTACAAATATACTAAATTCTAGGTTGTACAACACTAACCAGTTTATGCTGTTCTATGATGACTGATGTTTTTGTTGAGTTCTATTTTACAAACTAACACTCTTTAAACAAAGCATTGGTCCTCTTAAAGTTTTTAACTCACTTTTCATCCACCGAAGTGTGTTGTTTGGTGATCCAAACAACGAGTCCCTTATTCTGGGGTGACTCTTGTATGTCTTCTTTTTCAAGATGTCTACCCTTGAGCTAGACATAAGATCATGTCCTCCTGCATCCAGGAAACATCATTCCCCACCCGTGTCTAAGTAACGAAATAAACAAAAACCAAGCTCTCTTCCTTCCCCTTCCATAGGTGTTCGTTCTCAATATTGATTGTAGAACTACGGTTTTGAGTTTTTTCTTATGATTTCCTTTATGAATAATTTTCTTTAATACTTATTCTTAACTTCTATTTTTTCTTAAATTTACTGTAACTACAATTATGATAGGAAGTTTAATAAAGTTTTTAAAAGATTTGAATCTGCTCGACATGGCCTCAATTCAATGGAATTTAGAAAGGACATGTGCCGCCATCTTGGCTTTGAACGATATCTTTTGTAACTGCATATTTTACTGATGAAAATTGGTTAGCTTGCTCATAGGTTTAACAAAGCAAATGAACAATTTGAAACGACAAATAAAATAAAAACTCTTTATACATAAAAAATATCCATTTACTCAAAAAGAGGATATTACAATATATATATACTTTTTTTTTTTTTTTTTTATTTAATACTTATAATACTATTTATGGTGGTAAAATATAGTAGGATCCATAGTAGAATAAGAGGTTGAAAATTGTGTTCATGTTACAGGTTGAAACATATTTTTTTAAAGTACCTTATCAATGGGGTCGGACAAACGATCTTTTCTAATTTTTTATTTAATACTTATAAATATATTCTGGAGGTAAAATATAACCTCCATAGTAGAGCAAAAGGACTGAAATAGTTCTTATTTTTTTCAGTGGCTGGCGTTCACGTTAGAGGTTTAAATAAAATGGACTACACGTATAGACATATGGACACACGAAGAAACCATATATATATTGAAAAAACAATAAAACAATGATTTCTTTGTGTGTCTGTACATGTAGTCCATTTTCCACCTCTAACGTGAGTGCCAGCCATTGGAAAAAAAATAAGAAATATTCCACTCCTTTTGCTCTACTATGGAGGTTATATTTTACCTCCAGAATAGATTTATAAGTATTAAATTAAAAATTAGAAAAGATCGTTTGTCCGACCCCATTGATAAGGTACTTTAAAAAAATATGTTTTCGATCTACAATTGATTTTTCCAATTCACTTACAATTAATATTTGAGGATTCCATTAAGAAATATAAATCATTGTTTATTTTAGTTTTATAACTAATAGCAAATTTATTGATTATATATAATTGTATGCAGTTGTAAATAACAATAATTAAATTATTTCAAAAGAAATTATATGTCATCATGATAATGAACTAATTTTACAGGACACAAGATTTAAAAAGAAAAAAGGAACATATACCGGTCGTTGACCGAACACCTCTTGAGCCTCCTCCTATTATTGTCGCAATCGTTGGTCCTCCTAAAGTAGGAAAATCTCTTCTTCTAAAATGTCTTATCAAGTCTTATACAAGGCAGCCATTGGTGTCAATCAAAGGTCCTGTGACCTTGGTCTCAGGTAAAACTTTTTATTATCTGTTTAAAACTTCAAAATATAATTTGATTACTATTGATAATAAATAAATCATGATGTATTAAATAATTTTCTATTGTATATATTTTAGGTAAAAAGCGGAGAATCACTTTTATTGAAAGCAATAATGATATCAATTCGATGATCGATATTGCAAAAGTAGCTGATTTAGTCTTACTCCTCATTGATGCATCTTTCGGATTTGAAATGGAAATTTTTGAATTCCTAAATATTTGTCAAGTAAGTTGATCCATATTTTGATGAAGTTACTAGTTAGTGATTAGACTTAGAAATAATTTCATATTAATAATAATAATAAGTTTAAAATAAACAGATTATTTCAAAAGTAACACAAGCATGAAGATCAATGTAAAAGTCAATATTTAAACTAAACTCATAATTAGGTAATGTAAATAATTTGACTATCATTTTCACTAGAGACCAGATTTCCATGCAGTTGAATCTTTTGTTTCCTATTTTCTGATGTCATTTCTAAAGATTGATACAGTAAATTTCTTAATCTACAATACCTTTTATAATAAAACTTATTTTAGTTTTAAATAATTTTACGTTTTTATTTATTTTCTGGAGATTTATTTATGTTTTTGAAAATATGAAGATGGTCGTGGAGTGCGGTTAAAGATGGTTAAAATTAATTTACTTGCCAACGGTTCGCCATACTTTGTAGAGTTTCATCAGGACTGTTCGAGTTGAAAGATATCAATATCTCCATCTCGGCACCATGGGACCATCCACCCTCACCACTGAATCTCTGTTCACCCCACTCTTAGCTACTCTTCTTCTTTAAATAATTCACCCCCATCTCTCTGCCGTAGTACTAGGATTAGAAATTACAGGTCTACTGCTCAACTCACATCTTAACCCTCAAACAGCCCTCTCCGCAGAATGCATCTTCTTTTCCCAACACTCTACCCCCTCAATCTCAAAATATTCTCACTGGAATTTGGACCCTTCAAGCTCTCATAATCTCTTTGATATAACACTTCCTCTCCTACTGCCTCTTATAAAATTACAATTTTTCTCCATAAATATTGTATTAATAACTTGTGTAACCTTTATAAGCGCCTTGCAGGAACAACAAGAGAATTTTCCTCCTTAAATATAGATGTAACTTTATTTTTCCTTAATTTATTAGCAATAGTGTTAAACATTTTCATACATCCAATTCTCTTTGAACCGATTTATTCCATTCCCTATTAAAATTTTTTATTTTTTTTTATTTTATTTATTTGTTGATATTTACAACTGTATAAAAAAATACAACCAGTAAATTTGATCATAATGACATATAATATGATACAGGATGTAGAGAAACTACCCAGTAGTAGAACTCTACAACAGTTTACAATATAAGGTCACGAGGCCATCTTCTTTTCAGGCGCCTTGGAGGATTGCCAGGAATGGAAGAGGAAGCAAGGTTAGAAACGAGTGGGTTTGGGTGGTTAGAGAGTTTATTATGGAAGGAATAATATCGGGTTCGGGCTAGATCGGTTACATAAGGAACATTTAGGTCTTTATGGATGGTTTTATTAGTAACAAAATAAGGAGCATTGTGGATTTTACGAAGGATTTTGGATTGTAAAGATTAGATACGAGAGGAATTCGAAGGTTTAGTGGAGCCCCAAAGCTCAACTCCGTATATCCAGATGGGCCTTATTATTGTCATGTAGATCAGTCTTTTGTAATGAGTTGGAAGTTTAGACCGTTTGTCTAGTAAGTGCTGTAGTAGTCGGAATCTGCGTGCAGTTTCCTGTCTTTTCAGTCTTGTGTGAGGATTCTAGATTAGTCGTTTGTCAAGATGAAGTCCAAGATAACGAATCTGTTCTACAGGGGTAAGAGCCACATTATTAAAGTATACTGTAGGGCAGTCGGCAGGTTTACGACGAAGAGTAAATGTGATTTGTTGGGATTTATCTTTATCCTCCAATTTTGACACCATTCTTCGAGGATTGTGATATGGGACTGGAGAGTTTGGGATGCAATCAAAGGGTTATTACTAACTGTGAGCACACATGTGTCATCAGCATACGTGGTAAGGATACCTATTAAAATTTAAAAAATCTTTACTAAATTTTAAAATTAAGGAAACTATTCAACAAATTCATTTCATTAATACCAAAATTAATTCTCTCTCCTCATTGTTACTTTCAGTCAATGATGATGATAATATTATTAAACTTAATTGTGGTATTAAAACATTTTTACCTCCACAAAGCAATGTAAAAAGCTCTCACTCATCTCTAAATTTAAACATATTTATGAACACTGTTTCGATATCTTCTACTCGAACAGCCCTGATGAAGCTGTACGAGGTGGGGCAAAATGCCGGCAAAGAAATAGTTGTTAACTTTTTTGTTTAATAAAAGGAAGATGGTCAAAGAAAAAAAAAACTGAAATAGTAAAACTATTTCATATGAGCCACCGTTTCACCCCATGTTGCAGGGCTTAAAAAGACGCAAACACTTAAATGATGTAAAAATAAATGAACAAAGTAAATGAAAAATTAGAATGATGTCGAGTGAAATGAAAATTAAAGCAGAATTATAAAAGTTTTTAAGTATTGTATATTTTATCTATGTATATATACTGTAATAATTAAAATTTATTAAAAATAAAATAAAATGAATTTTGATCGTTTTAAAACTTTTTCAAATATAGAACATAATTTGGGTTCAAATTAAGAACTTTAATACTAAATAGATAATAGAATTTTATTTAAATTTTATAATATAAAAGACTCTTAATCTCAGGGCGAGTTGCTAGGCAATCAGAAACAGACACTTACAATAATTACACTTAATTGAATTAATATCTATTTTACACATATATATATATTTAGTATAATAAAACTAACCCAGTTCACAATCTTCTTTTGATGATTCTTGGTATCTTATTTTTTCTAATGTTATGTCCTATCATCAAAAATGATTTCCAGTCCTTCCAAACAGCTATGTCTCTCTCTCAACAATGGCTTCCAAACTTTCCCGCTTCCAGCCGACGGACGTCTTCTCACCCGGCAATCCAAACTCAAAGTGCCTTTTTTCTTGTGTGACTCTTAGTTGTCTTCCTTTTTCAAGATGTCCACCCTTCCTGGCCAGAAATTGATGAGGACCTCTTCATCCTGGAAACATCATTTCACATGCGCGCCCAAACAATGAATGAATCTCCAAAACCAAAACCTGCCTCGATGTTGCATGTAAACATCGATTGTCGCACAACAGTTAGGGATTTTTGCAAATGATTTACTTTCTGAATATTATTCTTTAACACTATTTCTTGAATTCTATTTTTTCTTAAATTTACTGTATTTTCAATTATGATGGGAAGAGTTAAAATAGTTTGTATGATATTTGAATCTGCCCAACATGGCCTTGATTCAACGGACTTGCTGACTGAAGAATATTGCTTTTTGGATAAACAAAACAAATGAACAATATTAAAATGATACATAAAATAAAATATATCAAAAACCCTTTATACATCAAAATATACTATTTACTCAAAAAGAGCATATTACAATACATATATAAATTTTTGTTGTTGTAATTTCTTCCTCCCCTCCTATTATGCATATCATCATTTATTGTTTGCCTATTTTTAATATTTTCTATACTCTTTACTTTAAAGTTATTTTCTAATGTAATGTATTTCTTGACTAAAACCCCACTCTTCTTTTAAACTTCCTGTCAACCATTCATTTTCGTATTAAACTGCGGTCGGAAAGGTATATTTCCTATCTTGTTCATTATCTTCCGTTATTCTTATTTTTACTCTTATTTCCCTTTTTCCATCTTTTTAGTGTG
The DNA here is from genome assembly GCF_000696795.3 of Halyomorpha halys. Classification (NCBI taxonomy): domain Eukaryota; kingdom Metazoa; phylum Arthropoda; class Insecta; order Hemiptera; family Pentatomidae; genus Halyomorpha; species Halyomorpha halys. The sequence continues at coordinate 81,391 of NW_027108013.1, read as the reverse complement.
CGCTGTATTTTATATTTCTTTTTTATCTGTTGTTATTGCCATTTTCACTAATTGTCTAAAACGTTTTACTATTCTTATTTAATTTTCTTTCGTTGTACATCTTTTTAATTTTTTATTTACTTTGTCCATTTATTTTTATATCATTTAAGTGTTGTGTCTGTTTTAGCCCTGCAACGTTGGGCGAAAAGTTGGCTCATATAAAACAGTTTTACGACTATTTGAGTTTTTTTTCTTTGATGGACCATCTTCTTTTTATTATCAATCATCGATCTTCCAGTATTTTTTGTTCTCTTTGATCGCTCCCCCCTCCTGACTGTCTCCTTCATATTTTCAAAAATACAGTCAATCATTTATATTAATATATTAATGTTTTGTATTTGTTTTAAAGGTGCATGGAATGCCTAAAATAATGGGAGTGCTAACACACCTTGACGTTATTAAGAAGACGAAGAAGGTGCAAAAAACAAAAAAAATTTTAAAACATAGGTTTTGGAAAGAAGTCTACCCTGGTGCTAAGTTGTTTTACCTCTCCAACCTACAAAACGGCTCCTATCTTAGGAATGAAATTAAGAATCTTGCAAGGTTCATTTCTGTAATGAAATTCAGACCTCTAACGTGGCAATCTACTCATTCCTATGTTTTAGGTAAATCATATTTGATCTCTCTAAAAGTGTTATAGTTAAGTAGCTCCCCGACCAGTGGTCCGTGGAACATACCTAGGCCATAAGAGCCTTGATATGGGCAGTAGGAGAGTCCGGTAATACATATTTTGTGATGATTTATTGTTACAACTATTATATTTATTTAATTAGATGTAGTGAATGAAAGTTTCTTATTTAAATTTCTTTATTAATACATAAACCATTATTATCATTAACCAATGATCAACCAATAATCAAATAATAACCAATAATCAAAATTAATCATAAACGATGTTTCAGGGCTGTTACCTCATCATCAGGTATCTACAGACAAAATTACGATATTCATCTTATGCATACGACAATTAATAAATATACCACAATTTTTTGGAAAAATTAAAACAATTTCCAAAAATAAATATATCTTATAATATCACATTTACTGTAGTTTTTATTAGTCATAAAATATTAACAATAATAATATTGTTAGTTCTAAAAAATTAGTACATAAAAATTATATTTATAATTATAAATAGGGAGATCTATAACATAATGTACCTTCTTGAAACCAGGTTAGATTACAAACGATGTCAATTCTCCCTTACCTCTATTCCACAAAAGATGACTAATCTAATAACAATATTTTTTTTTTTTTTATTTAAACTATATAACTATTATTATTATTTTTTTTATGACTAATAAGGAGTACAGTAATTATGATATTATAAGACATATTTATTCAAGGTAATTGTTTTAAATTTGTTTAAAAATTGTGGTATATTTATTAATTGTTGCATGCATTAGATGGATATTGTGAATTTGTTTTTAAATACCTGATGATGGAGTGACAGCCCCGAAACATCGTTTATGATGTATTAAATAAAGAAATTTAAATAAGGAACGGTACTTTCATTACCTACATCTAATTATGTTAATGAAACTCGTCCAATAGAATTTATATATTAATTTAATTATCTTCCCTGATGAATTATTTATAACTGACCATATGTAGACATAGATGATTTTAAAATTTATAAATTTTATACTCAAAGTAGTATTATGTTGTGCTGGGCACTGTATAAATAATGTATCAATTAAATTAATTAAGTAATTATTTCCCAAAAAGTATTATCAAATAAATGATTATTTGATGAAATGTTCTCAGTCAGATTTAATATCTGCATTTATTTCTTGAAAAAACTATCCAATAATTGATACAGTGAAGTCTCAGTTATACGAATATGAGGGGGTACCAAAAATTCTTCGTATAAGTGAATATTTCGTGTAAGTGAATATGCAATACATATCATGTATGTATATTTTTGAGAATTCTATTCTCGTAATTAGTAGGTATATATACGTATGTTGTATGCAGTTGAAAGAAAAACAAAGTAAAGTGGAAAAAAAATTATTTATTATATAAAAATTTAATTTATCTTTAATCCGAATTTTTTAATTTTTGACAAAAAAATTGTGTCATGTTTGTTTCATGTTGCTTTTGGCTGAATACATCATTCTTTCGCATTCTGTGTGTTAAGGTATAAGGTGTTAGATTCCTTCTCGCTAATCTCTTTCGCATATACAAAACGTTTTACAACTTCAAATGCTTCATGAGCTTCTGCAAAAGATGGAAGAGGCAAAGGATCTGAATCGGAATCGTCCGAGCTTATTATTATACATTAAGGAATAGAATATAAACATAGAGTCATTGGGACCGGATGTTATTCGCGGGAAAAAGTTGTTTACTGTTTCGTTTCTCACGGTATTTTTCGTCCTTTGTCTTGCCACAGAAGAAACAAAAATTCATAGAACTGAATAAAATTTATTAATATGTACATAAAGCGGGTCCAAACTTTCCTTCGTATAACTGAATGTTTCGTATAAATGGATAATTACATACACATAATTCAGGGGTTTTTGCTGGGGATTGAGAAATTCTTCGCATAACTGAATGTTTCGTACAAGTGAGTTTCGTATAAGTGAGACCTCACTGTATATCATTTTTTTATTATTTCTTAAATAATGTTTAAAATCCATGAGTCCTGGAAATATCTTATTAATACTGGAAATATCTCAATAATATTGGAATATCTTAATAATACTGGAATTATCTGAATAATAATGGAAATATTTTGGTAATACTGGAAATATCTTATAACTTATAACTTGGTGCAAGAGAAAGTGTTTAGAGTGTAGTAATATATTGTTTGTTATATGAGAAGATGGTTAGGGGGCCTGCTCAAAATATAACACAAATAAGTTGAAATAACTTATTTAATAGTACTAACGTTTCAGCTAGAATTTCTAGCCTTTATAGGGGCTAAGAACAAAGAACAAAAGTAACAACCAATGAATGCAAAAATTAAAAAATAAAATATAAACAGAATGACATAAAGTAGGTTATCGTATAGAATGAAATTAATAAAATTAAAGTAATGAAAGAAGTGGAAAATAAAAAGTATATATAGGTAATTGAATAAGTAAGTAAAAATAACATAATTAAGGAAATAAAGTAAAAATTTGAAGTTATATAATGCAAAGGAATATAAATATTTTTTGAGGAGAAGCTGGTTGGGGGTGCGGTCAATGAAAAACACAAATAAGTATGATTAACTTATTTTAATGTGCCGATGTTTCGGCTAGAGTTTCTAGCCTTCTTCAGGGCTAAAAACAAAACAAGATAACAACCACAGTAAGTATAGAAAAATAAAAAAATATAAAAAGAAAAGAAAAGAAGTTAATCATACTTATTTGTGTTTTTCATTGACCGCACCCCCAACCATCTTCTCCTCATTTATCATCCATGGTCAATTATCTCTCATAATTATAAATATTTTTTATTAAATTCTGTCCATTTCTGTCTCAACACTTTATTTTTCACCAGTCCAATGTTTCGGCCATTCTAGCCATCTTCAAGGACATCTTCAATACAATTTCTTCCTCACATTAATTTAAAGTTTATAGAAGGTTTATTTATGGTTTGTTATATGGTGGTGTATTAATTGTTGATAATCTTATAGAGGAAAATTAAATGTTAATGATTTTAAATTTTAAATAAATAGGCTTTTAACTTATAATAAAGAAAATGACCTGGGCAGAATAGCCTGCAAAAGAAACTTTAAATTAATGTGAGGAAGAAATTGTATTGAAGATGGCTAGAATGGCCGAAACGTTGGACTGGTGAAAAATAAAGTGTTGAGACAGAAATGGATACGAATTTTTGATTTATTTAATAAATAATTACCTTGTCTCAAGAATTTGAAATAATATAAATAAATATTTTTGTTTATTAATAATTTAAAAATTAAAATTATGGAAAGAAAAAATAAAATTGAGAGACAGAAAATATATGTAACTAATGACACACCTGTTCGAAGCAAATCGGGCAGCCAAGTGTGTTCCAATGGCCAGACTCAGAATTAAAAAATAAATTACGAAGATGACGAGGTATTTTTTGGAGGTAACATTACAAGTGGGTAAAAAAAAAAAAAAATAGTTACTATTAAATAAGTTATTTCAACTTATTTATATTATATTTTGACCGCACCCCTCAACCATCTTCTCCTAAATATATTTTATCCACTTTCAACTATCTTTCATCATTGTTTGTTATAGTTGAAGGGTGAAAAGAACGGTATAATGTCTGCAATACGTCATTATTGCTGCTTTTTTATGTTAATACCTCTTTTTATCTCCCTACCTACAATCTATTTAGTTTTGCTTTGTCCTCCTCACAAGGGTAAGACTGAGTATTTCTCTTGCCAGTAGACTCCTAATGTGACATATTTTTTTTCTGATTTGAACATTTTGCTCACCTGGACACCTGTGTTTCTTAATTTAAATCATGAAGATCTTTGTAGATCTTTTTCGAATTCTAGATTTTTCAGCCCCTGATAAAAGGCTAAAATTTACCATTTCAATTTCAAATTGCATTGAAAATAACTTTAAAGATTTTTGTCATCATCACTTGCAATTATTATAAAAAATAGTGCAAATCGTCTACCATGAGATAAAAGCTCACGGGGCACCCCTTAGAGGATAAAAAGGACACTCCTGCCGGGTAAAGAAAATAAATTTTCTCGGTTCATAGTTCAATAAAACATCTATTTGAAGGTACTGCAGGTATGAATGTGTAGAACATCATGGAGGGTATTTCTTATGGCAGTTGCTAACCTGACTTCAATTAACTGCTTATGAAAATTATACATTAAAGAAAAAATTATTTGATAAATCAATAAGTAACTCCATTTCTTGAAGTAATCATTTAAAAAAATAAGATTCGACTAAGATTATAAAATCAGTTATTTCAAAAATATTAATTCTATTTAACAATTTATTTTTCAAATATGTGCTTTGTCATACAAAAGATTTATACTGTTTAATTTCAGCTGATCGTATGGAAGACATGACCCCACCGGACCAAATTCAACTGAATCCTAAGGTTGATAGAGATGTCTGCCTGTATGGCTATATGAGAGGCATTCCGATGAATAAAAATTGTTTCGTTCATATACCAGGTAAATAATTAATAAGTTTAATGCTCCATTTCTACTGACTCTAAACTTTCCAATGGTTTTTAAAATAGGATTGCCGACACTTAACTGCATGAATGTTGGTAAATTCAAACCTTGTATAATTTTTAGAAACACCCAAGAGTGTTGTGACTAATTATCTGTGTTTACTCAATATTTTAAAACAAATTCGTGTATTTTTTAATATTTTTATATTTTAAATTAGACCTATCTCGTGTACATTGTTTGTATGGTTCATGTTACTTCTGTAATAATTAAATATAAATATTTTAGAATTGATATTTTTACATATCTTTTATATTATGTTTTTGTCAATAAAAGTATTTTGTTCAGATTTAAATTATCATTATTATTAATAAACAGAAAAACATAACAAAATATATATAAGTTAAACGTTTGTGAGCACAAAAACTATTTTAAAAAAGGAAAGGGTGAGAGAAATAACACACTTGGTTGTCACTCCAAGACAGATGTATTGGTGGAGTCTGTCCATCTATATATACACATTATACAACTGATAGTCACTAGATCAGTTGATACAGTCAGCTGACATCGCATAGCTGACAGACCGTAACTTTATATATACATATACACCCTAAAATATAGGTGTGTCCAGAAAGCTAAAGAGTAATCAATTTTTTTTAAAAATATATATCTTATTTTTAAAAAGTTACAGGATATTGTTGTTATGTATGTTACTTATTTTTTCACATTATCACCTTCCCGTTCTATGCAGGTTGTAAGTAGTGGTGCTAGCTTTTTGATGCCCTCATAGAACTGTCCCGCTGTCTCCCTCGTCCACTTCAAGATCACTTGTTTCACTTTCCCATCAGTTTGAAATTTTTATCTACCCTTGTGAGTAGATTCAGGAAGATGAAAAAATTAAAATCTGAAGGCACCAATTCAGTAAACAGTAAGCAGTTGAACACATCCCGACCAGACAAATTCAGAAGTGCCTTGGTTGGCTGTGTGTGGTGCCTTGGTTGGCTGTGTGTGGGTGGGCATTGTCGTGCAACAAATACACTTTTTAGAAACATATTTGATCCATGCCAAAATTTCAGTCATAGTTTTTTTTTTCTTTATGACAGCGCACTCCTCACATTTCTTTTTGACATGTTTCACAGAAATGGACTATACAAGACAAGTTTTGGTACTGATGTGGGTCAGGGTTTCTGGTGTTCCTCGTGTTAAGACCTCCTACTAGCTCTTTGTGATGTCAACTTTTGAAAACAAAATTCGCACAGCACAACAGTACTTTTACTTTCTGGATATGCCTCGTATATAATATACTGGCCAGTGTGTTATATGTATAAATAATTTACCGTATAATTTCAGATTATAAAGATGATGGTCAAGGTTGTGATCAAATAAGAAACAAAAATAGTTAAAAGCTATTTATCATAGTCAAAATGTTCTTAGTTGTTTTTTTATTTTTTTAGCCCTGATGAAGTGGGGCGAAACATCGGAAAATTAATAGTTGTTAACTATTCTTATTTCTCTTTTGACTGCAACCCTGACCATCTTCTTCATAACTGACTAGTGTGGTTGTCAGATGTATTGAATATATAAGAAGGAGATTATTATACTTATAAATCTTAAATTAAATTTTTAAGTTAAAGTTTTAATAAACAATAATTGTTTGTTTTGAGGTTGTGGAGACTTCTCAGTGAGCGATGTCAGTTTCTTACCTGATCCTTGTCCTCTTCCTGATCAAATCAAGAAGCGCTCTCTGACAGATAAGGAGCGATCATTGTACGCACCTTTCTCTGGCGTCGGTGGTATAGTCTATGACAAGGATGCCATTTATGTCGATATGCCTACCATTTACAACTCAAGTGTCAGTTATAAAATTTACTTTTATTAATCTTAATATAAATTTACTTAAAAAAAAAAATTATTGTGAATTAATAAATCCTTGATTACAGAAAAATGAACCAGAGAGTGAAATGGTCAGCAATCTGCTGGAATCTAAAGAAACAATGGACACTAAGTTAGCTCACAGTAAAGTCCAGATATTTACTGGGGCCGAACCAGTAACTGCTGAAGATCTTGAGGAGTAAGTGTTGTAATCCATTGATTAATTTTTTTGTTTCGTCATATGACCTACGCTTACTTTGTTAGTTTTTAAAAAACAATAATTGTCTTATGGCAAATAAATTTAGAATAAAAATACAATGTTCTTAATTCATATATTTATTCCTTTCTTGGACATTTCGGTGATACTACCAGGTCATTCAAAAAGTCCTGTCGTTTTTTTGGGGGAAATTATAAATAAATAAATATTTT
>NW_027108013.1:50861-72822 GCF_000696795.3 Halyomorpha halys | reverse complement strand
AACAAACGAAAAACGACAGGACTTTTTGAATGCCCTGGTATGTTTCCTTCTTCAGCTTTTAATAATTTATTGTTTTTAAAAAATTTTTTTTTATTCATATAAAAAATTACCTCAAATATGGTCCGACCAGATGATTAAATCTATGAGTCGGTGCCAAATTAACACATAAAAATGATGGACATAAATGAAATATAATTATTATAATTTTAACTATTAGGGTGCTGTGAAAACTACTACAATTTATTAGCTAGATCAGTGCAATATGAATTGATCTCATGTGATACAAATAATAATTCAATTAAAAATTACTAAATTGAAAATAAAGTAACTGAAAGGACTTTGAAATGAATAATAATGCTGCAAATTTATAATTAGTGAATTAATATAATAATGTGAATAAAGCAAGATGATATAGAATAGGATCAAATGAGGATCCAGTATATCTAAACAAATAATATCTATAACTAAGCACGCACATATATAGCTAATTCTAATCGTAATATAATGAATAATTATGTGGAGTTACGAAAAAATACAGGTAGATATGGTCATTTGGTGAATCAAAATCAGTTATTGGGAATCATAGAAGTAAGAAAATACTCATTCAAATATTTCTCTTTTAGTTTTCTTTGTGGTTGATTTATTTATTAGGTCTTCTAGTTAGCGATTGAACAGATATAGTACCATATAGTTTGAATTACGTTTACCAAATAAATTGTAATAGGGTAGTTTGATAAAATTAATTTTCTTTCTATCATTTTTTTAGAGATATTATTTCTTTTCTAAATTAATTACTATCCATAAATTTTAAGATAATTCTGTAAAAATAAAATATTAGGTTTTAAACAATACATCAACAATTTTGTACATTTTGTTAGTTTTATTTCTGATTACGAGCAGAAAAACAATAAATAAATAAATGACTATTTTAAAATTATATTGTAGTTACTTAAAATGTTCAAATTATCTCTAAAATTAGTTAGTTTTAATTTTATAGCAACAATATTCCTTGTTAATGATATAGAGCAGAAAGGAAAGTTAAATTGTTAATGAATGGAATATGGTCTGGGCGCGGTAAAAAAAAACTCAAATAGTAGATAATTATACTATTTTATTGAGCCAATGTTTCGCCCCACGTTCCAGGGCTTCGTCAGGGCTAAAAAAGATACAAACACATAGTTACAAAAGGAAAAAAAAGAGAAAAAAACATAAGTGTAAAATAACAGGGGTATACAATGTAAAATAGTAAGATATAATAAGAAAAATTAAAGGTTGTAAATAGTAAATGAAAAGGGTAATAGTAACAGATAGATAAGAGAAGAAATATTAAAGAAAATACAAATAAAGAGATGTAAAAAGAAAAAAAAACTCCTGGGAGGAGTGGGGACGACAGTTATGCCACAATAACGAAAATAATTTGTAAAGTAAACATAGTAAAAAAGTTAAAGTTAATTAGTTTAAAAAGTTAAATTGTTAATGTTTTGTCAGCGACTGTAGGTGTTATAGTACCTTAGGTACTATAATTTTATTACATTAGTTTTAATATTATTAGTTTTCTCTGAAATCAATGAGAATGGGGAATCATTTTAGTCCTTTGAAAGCTTCCTCAATTTTTTTTTTTTATCTAATTTTCGATTATAGGATTGAATATTCTTACTTTAAACTTGTGAATAACTTAAAATAATTATACATTTATTTTAATTTATTAAATTATTGTTATTATCAATGATTAAAATGTTAATAGTAAAACGTTTTTTACAGGATGGAGTACGAAATGGACAACGTTACAAAGCAGTCAGGAGGAAGGCTGTTTGAAACTATTACAGATCAAAATGATGGGAGAAAGCGGAGGAAAGTAATATTCGAAAACGATTCTGAAGACGAGCTAGAAAAAATATCTAAGAAGCTGAAAAAAACTTCAGATACGAGTGGTATAGAAAGTGATGATGAATACGACTTCAATGATGTTGATGGAGATGAATTGTTACGAAGAAAGATGAAAGAATGCAGTGATGTTCAAGAAACTCCTGGAATGTTAGTATAACATGGTGTAATAATTGTAAATATCATCCACAAAATTCTATAATATGCATATTATTTTTACTCAAAAATATTTAAAAATCTGGTACGTTGCGCCCATCACTCAACTGTCTCTTACCACTCTACATATGTTCCCAAATTTTGTGTTGATTTGTAGGCTTGTGTTGACGTTACCACTATTTTTATAATAAAAAAAAAAAATCTCGGAAGACCAGAGAAAGTGAAGATTTTGAACAAAAACTTTTTATTTGTCTGTTACATAAAATTCCTATTTTAGGATTTAAAGATTGTACATTCAAGAATATAACAGTTTAACATAAGTAAAGCAGCCGTAATGAAATCAGGAAAGATTGGGCAGTCTCGTTTTTTTCCTTTAGGAACAATTGATTCTAACTTCATTATTTCTCCTTTATTTATTCATAAAATTCCGTAATATTTTATATTTATCCAACGTTTGCGTTATTAACAATGAGAATTTTTTTTTTTTTCAAATAAACAAAATTAGAAGTACTTTAAAGGAAGATTTTTTTTTTTTAAATCCATTATTTAAGCCCTATCTCACTATTTCAATGAGGTTAAGACCTAGCCGATATTTGATTCTACTTTGAGATGGAGACTTTAATGAAGATCATTTTCGAGAAAATTGAAGAAATTTGAAAAATCGATTCTATAAAGTGACATTTTCGGTTATTCGTTTTTATTGAAAAAGTTACTGTTACATCTCAATACACTCGCCTTATTTATGTAATTTCAGTTTCATACGACTTTTCGTTTTTTTAGCTAGGCTGTTCACGGACACACATACCATTTTGCAAGATTAGGTTTTTTGGACTCGGAGACTTCAAAACATATATTTCCATTGTTACTCAAATTCAAAATTTTGCTTAATTGCAATGTTTTTCCTCAGTATTTATTGCAGGCAAGTGAAAATAGAAATGTTATTTTATTCTGAGAGCAGAATTATTATAATTAAAGTATTTCATAATATTAACTAGTTCACATATGCAGCTATTTCTTTATTTATAATTATGATTTAAAAATCACTGATTGAATTTATGTCTAATAATCTGTGAAGAAAAATCGCTTTCATTGATTTTTAATTGGAAAATCCCTCAATTTGAAAAAATTGGGAAATTTGAAAACATACTTCATACTGCAAAAACTTTGGTCCAATATTACTTCAAGAGATTATTATTCTTATAAACTTTATTTACAGATAAAAATTTTTAATATAGTCATATATAAATATAATTTTAATATATATTTATACTATATTTTAATATAATTATTATATAATAACATGAAATAAAAAGGCAAATTTCAGCTAATTTTCTCTAGATCACCTCAGTTAAGTTAAGAAATCTGGTCAATAATTTATATTTTATATCATCATTATGATATGGTAAGCCTTTATAGGTGTTGCATTTTTTTTAAAAATGATTGAAGGCTATGATTTAGTAATTGAATTTGTTTTTCAGATATAAAAGCATTTTATCTGATAAAGATAAAGAGCTGAGAGACAAGATCAGTGGAGCATTATCATTACTCGAAAGTAAAACTCTGAGTGATGACAAAGGATGGTCAGACTGTTCGAGTGACTCTGACGACACCGCCGATGAAGGAAATGAAGAAGAAACTGAAGAGTTAAGTGTTCCTTGGGAGAAGGTTGGTGACCAGTTCCCTCAGTCCGAAGATGTTTCTGGAGAGAGCGATGCGGATGATGAAGACGATGATGAACTAATGGATACAGATCTTAACTGGAAGACCAATCTTGCCGAGAAAGCAGCCAAAGCCTTCATAGAAAGGCAATCAGACAAGTCAAACTTGTATAAATTAGTTTATGGTTGGTAGAACCTGTTATTATTATTTCTTACAAAATACTTACATATAAGTGAATAAATATATGAGATGTGTAGCTTCGAAACCAATTTAAAAATTTTCAGGGAAGCGAAAAAAACTTCCCATTGACATGCCAATCAGTTTTGAGAAATTTTTGTTATTTTATCGAAAAAACTAACATCCATGATTATTTCACGGTAGTTTCACAACTTCAGTAATTATAGCTTTCTTGGAATTTAATTTAAATTTTGGATGAAGCTGGTTTTGTACCAAACTGGATGATTAATCACCATTTTCAATACAGTACACACTGAATAATAATATTGTAAAAAAGCAGAAATATAATTTTTATGAGTAAAGAGAAAGATGCCAATTTTTTTTCTTGATGAAATTTCAAGAGAAAAGGTAAAGACAATATTAATTGAAAAATGACAATTTGAAAAAACATAAACTTAATTATAAGATGAGATAAAATTAATTTAAAAAACTCATTGTAAGAAAAAAAAAATGAAGTAATTATTGTTCAGGGACTTTTTTAAACATGTTTTCATGCTCGTCATTATTGACGCGTCTTTCATTTTCATCCTTTCAAGCTTGCTGTGACATCCGGCAACCACATTTTTATGTCAAAGGAATCCCAATTGGACCCAAACTGTCACCTTCACAAAACCAAAACCCCCTCGTCTAAACATATTGCTCGTGATTTTTTTTTTTTTCCCCATGACAACCATAACACTCCTTGTCAACGCAGATATCGCCTGTGTTTTTATTTCACCATGGCTACCGTAACACAATGTCACTAGATCCATATATCTCATATAGTTCGCTTTTCTTCTGGATTCTCCATTCACCCTCTTTCAACAGAGGTCTAAAAATTTTACAGAGAATTTTCCTCCCTAAGATCTTCTAAGCATTTATTGTGGCGGTGCAAAGGGTCCAAGTTTCCACAAAATATGTCACTACTGGTCTTACCACAGTTTTGTATAACCTTAATTTTGTATTAAAATATATACTACAAATAAATTTGACATTAGTTAAGTAATGGCATGATTCAGCCATGTGGAGAATATACTCATCAATAGCTCTCCAATATCCTTGAACATAAGTATCGCCCCTGGTCTCGATTAGATCAAATTTTTTTATTACATTTTCTTTTTTCAATATGTGTGATAGTAATGAATTTTCACTTATAAATTGTAGTATACACGACTGTAGAAATTAAAATGACTTTAAAGTCACAACTCAAAATTTCTTAGATCGAACGTGAATAAAAGTCTCGACCCTTTATTTTACTAGGTACAATATCAGAAAAAAACTTCAACATGTCATTTGGGCTGATACTTTTCCTTTTTCTCCCCATTTTTGACGGAGGAAAAAGGGATTATCTAGCTGGTTACCACCTTATTGTAACCAGAGTCAGAAGGTCGAGATTTAATTCTGCGGGCCAGCACAAAATAAAATTCAATCTGTCCTATCCAGATTTGAACCAGTACCACAGCAAAACTAAATATTTTTGTTTAGTTATTCATAGAGTTCGTAATTTCGTACAATTGCATCTTTTGTTCTCTACCTTTGAATTCCGCCAAATCTCAACAGAAATTCAAATCATGGAAATGATATTAAAATAATACTAATTTTACATTGTATAAAATTTAATGCTTGAACTAAATTTCTCATATCATACACAAATAGGTGTACTATTATTTATTCTTTGTCTATTCTTTTTTTCCCTTATTTAATTTGTAGTTTAAAAATTAGAGTTCTACTACTGGATAGTTTCTCTACATGCTGTATCATTATGTCATTATGATCAAATTTGCTTGTTGTATTTTTTATACAGTTGTAAATATCAATAAATAAATAAAAAAGTTTAGTTTAAAATTAACTACTGGAAGATAATTGATTGACCGTGTGTATAGATGAATGGAATATGGTCCGGGTGCGGTAAAAAAAAAAACTCAAATAGTAGATAATTATACTATTTTATTGAGCCAACGTTACGCCCCACGTTGCAGGGCTTCGTCAGGGCTGTTTTGACGGCAGTCAAATTACCCAACGTCCACCAAGTTTGCCTTTTTGGAACACACAAGTGTGGGGATACCGACGTTTATTACTTAATTCAAATAAATTTATTCATCAAGAATTTATTGGTACTTTAGATTTGCAGCAAGTGGCAAAGGTTTAAATGTTCAACACGCTATCACAATCTTTAAGTGCGCAAAATGTTAATAATCAAGAGGAACATTTAAACGAGACGAAAATTTCGCAATAATGCACTTCCACAATAATATTATTGTTGGAAGATTATTGATTGACCGTGTGTATAGATGAATGGAATAATGGTCCGGGAGCGGTAAAAAAAACAAACTCAAATAGTAGATAATTATACTATTTTATTGAGCCAACGTTTCGCCCCACATTGCAGGGCTTCGTCAGGGCTGTTTTGACGGCAGTCAAAAATAAAGTGACTTTATAAAATAAACAGCCCTGACGAAGCCCTGCAACGTGAGGCGAAACGTTGGCTCTATAAAATAGTATAATTATCTACTATTTGAATTTTTTTTTTACCGCACCCGGACCATATTCCATTCATTAAAATTAACTAATTCGAGGTAGAGCAATGCATTGATTAATATATAAAGAGTTAATTGATTAATATATAAAGAGTAACACAATAGAAAAAATGAAGAATGTTCTTGGAATTCTATTGACTGGTGGTTTTGATTAACTATGAAAGTATGAACATTGGGAATCACTGTTACAAACAATAATTCTATTTTCCATCTGACTGTTGTGACTGGTTGGAATTTCAATTTTTTTTTTTTTAAATATTATATTGTATTTATCATCCATATATATTATTTTAAAAATAAATTAATTGATGAACCTATACAATTTTTAATAAAACTTTTGAAAGTTTTTCTATATTAACTTATTACTGGTTAGTTATTAAGTTAATAAACACATAATGAGATGGTTGGGGATGTGGACAAAGAGGAACAAAAAATAATTAACAACTATGTTTTTGCCGATGTTACGCCCCACTTTGCAGGGCTTTGTCAGGGCTAAAAAAGATATAAACTAAAAATATATTAACAATGTAAGATAATAACATACAAAGAAGTAAACTAAGGTGGGATTAAAATTTATGTAAATATGAATGAAAAAAAAAGATATCAAAATGAACAAAAAGCAATAAAAATAAGATATACAATAATAAGTATATATAAAAAAGAAATAACAGACTATTATATTTAAAGTGAACAAGGGGCGTTATAACACGTAGATATAAGAGATATAAAAACAAAAATTGTACACTCTAAGAGATAGAAAACTAAGAAAGAAAGAAGAGAATAAATAAAGATAAGGAAAGAAAAATATAAATATAATAAATAAATAAAGAAGAAATTGGGACCGTAGTGTTACATCCGGTTTTTATCACTTATTTGCTGTCTTCAAAACATGACGAGTGGATGGTTCCGATTTTTTCTTTCTTTCTTTATTATTATTATGTTTTTATTTTTTATTTAAAACAACTTTTATAATTATTAATATTATAATTAAGAATTAAAATCATTTTAAAGGAGGCATTGCACAACAAGTAAAGAGCGAAGATGATGATGCAAGTGACGGAGAAGATGGAACTATTGGAGGATTATTCAGGGCAGTGAAACGAGAACAAGAGGCAGCATCAAAAACGAAAGATACCCTCGACACGGTTGACTGTTCCAAATTTGATAATTCTCAAATGAGGGACTGGAGCCTTGAAAGCGTAAGTTAGAAATTCTGTTTATTTTATTTAATTTTTTTATCTATTTACATCTTGTTTGAATATATTAGAAAATACTGCCTTTTTTTTTTTTTTTTAATTTAATTTTATCTTTTCAAATAAACTATAAAATTGTCAATTAATGATTTTAACCACAATGGTGCCTAGTGTAATAGACTTTTAATTTTTTTTTTAATACTTAATTTTATATGGTTAATTATAATACTAAGGAGTACAAAAACTAAAATTTATAATTACTATTACCAGTCAGATGCCTTAAAATGGTTATAATTAGTAATAAATGTTATTTTCAAATAATTAAATGTTCTCTTTAAACTTGTAAATGGGTAAATGCAAGTAAAATCTGACTATTATCTTAATAACACCTATTTTCCTCTTATTTCAGTAAGTTAATTATTAAATCCTTTCATAGTTTATCCATTTTTCATTACATATAAAAATATGAGATAGGTAATTTTTTCGAACAAGAAAAATTTAGGGTACTTTAAAAGGCACATCTAGTAAAATATAACAGGAACAAAATTATATTACATAATTAAGGAACAAAATAATAATAAAGAAATGAACTACTCCCTTTTACAATTATGAGAGATAGTTGACCGTGGATGATGAATGAGGAGAAGATGGTTGGGGGTGCGGTCAATGAAAAACACAAATAAGTACGATTAACTTATTTTAATGTGCCAACGTTATAGATTAGCTTTCATCACCCTGAAAGATTTTCATTGTTATGAATTATTTACGTTATATATGAAATAAATAAAACTTATTTATTTTTTCTAACTAATCTATTAATTAAACATAAACATTCATATTAAATGTTGTTCAAAGTGATTTCCTTAAGCAGTAATAAATTTTATACCCGTTGATAATGATATGGGTGAAGTCCATCTGCAATGAGAGTTCTCCATACTGTAGTTGGCATAATATTTAATTCTGTTCCAGCTCTTCGTACACTACCAGATGGATTATCATCAAAATATTTTAATATGGTCGCACTCCTTTCTTCATTTCGTAAAGGGGCGAAAATATCATCAGCACGTGGTATTATACCAAATGTACCAGTTCCTCTAAGACATTGAAACATGGAGCTAAACATAGACGTGTTTGGTAATCTTCTATTCGGAAATCACCTGGCATATTCACAACGGGCAGCATTAGCATTGCCATTGCAAGAACCAAACACAAACACCATATCAGCATATTCACCATTAGTATAAATTGAAGGCATAATAATGAGCGTTCTGCGAAAGCCTATTCAAACTGATAAATGTTATTGACAGTTCCCAATGCTAATTCCAAATAGTATTAACCCTTATGTTGCCAATAGATTTTATACTCTTAGTAGGGATAAAAGGCCGCATTAGTATTCTATCAAATCCATCTCTTAAACAAAGCATTTGCGGACATACCTTCACTTTGAACATAATTTAATATGAAGGTTAATGGTTACATTTAATAAATAAAGTAGTTAAAACAAATAAATAGGTTTTATTTATTTCATATAACGTAAATAAATCATAACAATGAAAATCTTTAGGTGTGAATATCTCCTCAAGAAAGCATTTGCGGACATACCTTCAGAAAAATTTTTTTTCTTGTTTTGAGGTCCTTAGTTCATATTTTCAGTTTGGTCACTTAACCCTGAAACGTCCTGTATAATGAAGTATTTTGTTTAGTTTATGTGCACTGTCAATATTGAGAGTTGTCTTCATGTTTCACAAGTCGCAAGTGCACGATATTTACTGCCTCAGATATTTTTCTCTATATTTATATTAAATATCTCTATATCTATATTTAAATTTTACACAGTTGAGAAGTATATGATATAAACTGTTATAAATAAATTGGTTACAAACATTTCAGGGTTCATTTGTCTTAAGAGATAAAGTCTTATTACTGATATTGAAATTTGATATTAATCTATTTTGGAATGAAAGGAGGTATATATATCTATTTCCGGTCAAATCTGCAAACAATGTGATGTTGATGTTTTTGTAGTAAATGAGAAGTTCAGAGTATTTGTCAAGTAGGTGTTGTAGTATTTGGAATCTGCGAGCAGATTCTTGTCGTTTCAGTCTAGTATTCGGAATCTGCGAGTAGATTCTTATCGTTTCAGTGTAGTATTCCTTCAAAATCCTTACCCATCCCAAACCTATTATTTCTTAATCTCTCATTCCTCATCCTTCGAGGCATCTGAAAAGAAGATGGCCATGGGATCTTCTAATTTAAAGCAATGATTGAAGTACCACAATTGGGTGGTTTCTTCCCAAGATTATGACGTGTTCTGAAACATTTGTAAATTTCAATAAATAAATAATAAAAAAAAGATATTAATCTTTGGATTGATATCTATTGGAGTTTAAAGCATTATAAACATTTAGAGATAGGCCATGATTTTTCTAGTTTCCTGATTTATAAAACTAGAACATCTTTTTCATGATCTGAATTTCTGATCACGTTTGGAGGGATTTGAAGCTTGCTAACAAAAGATGTAATTGCTCAAAAATTTGTTCGCTATTTATTTATATTTGAAATAATATCTGTTAACCTTTCCAGAATATTGAAAGCATAAAAGATTGCTTCGTCACGGGAAAATGGGAGCACGGAGAGGATGCAGAGGAGCTTTTAAAACTGGACGAACTGTCTGAATCTGAAGAGGAAATATACGGTGATTATGAGGATTACGAAACTGGAGAAAAATTTGTTGCTCAGCCAAAAGCAGAGAAAAGTAAGCTTATACATATTTATTGTTTTTATAATTATTTATTTTTGTATTAGTTTGATTTGGTTCCATGTTCTGGGATCAGTTCTGTTAAAGCCATCTCAATTGACTTAGTCTATTTGAAGCAAATCTTTAAAGAACAATCAATATAAACTGGCTCGGATTATTTATTTGATGAGGCCAACAATAGAACATAAACATATAATAAAACAAAATATATAACACATAATAAAACAAAAGATTTAAAAATAAAATTAGCAAAATAAGTTATGAAAACAAAAGAAACAATTTACAAAATCAATAGATATATATATTTATATATGTAAAATAAAATACTGGATGACGGTCCCGAAGAAAAGATGATCCTCTCCAATAGGTCAGAGGAAGATATTTTGTTGTAAAGATGTGTAGGTTATTACTTTGTAGTTAATTACCGCTGCAACTCTTAAACTGGTCACAAGTTGATGGGCTCATGTCTGTACTGGCTCTTTAATGCATTCCTTAATTAAATTAATTACCGCAATTGTATTCATAAAACGCAGTAGACTGTATTATATTTTTATCACAATTAACAGTCAAGATGTACAAAACCAAAATGGACTAAAAATGTCAAAATACATATTTAAATATACAAATACATACTGAACAAAATGAAGATCATTGCCCTGTTGCTAGGAGACACCTTAGCAACTGTCTAACAACCCTCTACAACCGTTATGTTTAAACTTAATTATTATATTACATAGACTTCTTCTCAAATAAACAAAAATTCCAAAGAAAATACAAATAAAAATAAATGTAATTAAATTAAACACTAATACTACGTTAATACTATTTATAAAATATTCAGAAATTAATTATTAAATATGGCCTTAACAGTTTATTCCTGGAGACACTGCATTCATATTGGATATCATATAAATGTACCACCTTGATTTTAAGAATTTATGATTGAGGAAGCATTTATGATAAACTTTATATATTCTATATACTCTATTTATTCTATTACTATTTTGGTATACATATATTTTATTTTCATTTTCAATTTTTTTTTT
Organism: Halyomorpha halys; assembly: GCF_000696795.3. NCBI lineage: Eukaryota > Metazoa > Arthropoda > Insecta > Hemiptera > Pentatomidae > Halyomorpha > Halyomorpha halys. The sequence goes on along the minus strand of NW_027108013.1, from coordinate 61,373 downwards.
AATAAGTTTTGTGTTTATTGAAAAGAAAAACCTGATGAGCCCACTAAAGAGGAACTGCTAGAAAAAAAGAGGAAATTAAAAGAAAAATTTGATGCTGAATATGACAAAAAGGGCGATGACGATGAAGATAATTATTTTGATGAACTGAAGAGTGAAGCCAATAAACAAGCTCAAGTAAGTAATGTTGTATCAGGCTCATTTAATTTAAAATGGTCAATTTTGCATAAGGAGTCAAAAGTTATTTTTCAAACATTATTATAATTTTTTTTTTCAATTATTACTATTATTTTGAACATTCAATACCTGTAATAGCATCCTTTCCTGTGTCTCTACCACCAATAGTTATTCTATCCTCGCGTATTTTATTCTAAATGGAAGTTTTTTTACCTTGTCATATTAACAAATCAATGCGAACAACTTCCTAGGAATAAAAATCCAGAATTATATAATAAAAATATAGAAATAACTTCAACACTAGTTAATCAATCTTCACGTAACTCGGGAGTGATTTAGAACTCTATAAACTGTATTGAAGGGCACAAACCGGGTCTAATTAAACAAATTTGAACCGGAGATGTAAAATAAACTTGTTTTCTTTATTTGAAACCAATATTTCACCCTTATAATGGCCTTAAATCTAAATTTAGGTAACATAGGTGCACTATAAGATTTTTTAGGAGTGAAACAAAGTTCATATTCATTTTGAGCACCTCAAAAAATACTTAAATACGAATTTTCGAAAATAATCGGGAAATCAAATTTTCACCTTTTGAAAAATGGTGGTAATATAGGTAAAAAGAGCAGACATTAAACAAATCCTTCAAATAGATCAAATTAAAATATTTCTAATCTTTAATTTCTTTGAAAAATATTATTAAGTGTTTCAGACGACACTAAAAACAGATATGAATTGAATATTCCTAAAACAAACTTTGTTATTTATTTTATTTTATACCTTATCGGCCTGGTATGGGCCTTACATGTTTGATATAACCGTTATATTATATTTTTTTTTTTAACAGTTGATTATGGGGGGTATAGGTATAGTCTCGTACAAAAGACACCCCTAACTATGTACAATGTTGTTATCAAAAGAAGAAAAATAATAAAATAAATAGATAAGTGTAATGCTTCTTAATAAAAGAGGAATGTAAAATTAATAACAAAAAATAATGATATTGGTACAATTAAATAAAACAAACAATTGCCCTCTAATAGTGAAAGGAAACAAGTTAATTTGAAAAAGCGACGAGAGAAGAAAATAAAAAATAATAATGAATAAATAAAATGAGTAATAATAAAAAGTAAAATTGAGGTAGTGTACTATGAATTAATTTTATATTTATTAAAATATATAACAGAATGTCCTGCAGCAGTCTGGGCTTCAGTCTTCGGGTTGAGGTTGGGTTTCCCAGGTTATAGGTCACAGCTCCTTTAACTGTTGGCAACTGGGAGTGTAACTTCATGAGCTGTTTTTTGATATAATCCTCTATTGACTCCATATGTAATTTGCGATGCAATTGGCTATTTCTTATGAACCAAGGAGCATTAACTGCGATTCTTAGGACTTTATTTTGAAAAGACTGTAGTTTTTTTCTTTTCGTGAAGGATGCCGCTCCTCAGACTTCAGAGCAGTACATCAGCAGTGGCCTGAGAATTGTTTTAAATATAAGAACAGTTTTTTCTGGTTTTAGTTTGGAATTTCTGTTTAGAATATGATATAGCATTGCTAACCTTGTATTGAGTTAGTTTGATGTTGATATGGTGATTCCAGGTAAGGCAGCGATCTAGGTGAATTCCCAGGTATCTTACTGTTTAAGCTTTGTTGATCTACTTTTCTTTAAACCTCATTTTTTTTTTTTTTAATAGATATTATATAATATCGTTTAATGGAATCAGTAAAATTTATTTCTTATTCTTTCGGAAAGAGACGAACCGGTTGGTGTTTAATAATAATGGAAAAAACTTTTTTTCTACTGGATAAAGCAGAATAGCCCAAATCTTCCCGAGAAAATCCTGAACATTTAGCAAAAAGCCCTATCACATTGGCAGCGCATAAATACGAACAAACAAATATTCATTTTTATGTATAAGATTTTCAATAAGCTTAATATAAAAAGAATGTTACATTCTTGGATTGAACAGAATAATTATTAAGAAAGATGATTTCTTAATTACATTAACTACTCTACTTAACTTGTTAAAAGTTTTCAATTGCAATTTCTTCCATAGAACTGAGATCACTAAAATTAATCTTTGAATTTTGATATAACTCATGAGATCCTATTTAATTTAGTGTATTAATAAAAAAACAACAATACTGGCATACTAGAAACCCTGAGAAAATTCGATGCATGCCTTCTTGATCTTCAAATAGAGAGCAAAAGGTATGCCATCTAGATCTTCAAATAGAAAGTAAAAGCCATTTATAGTGAAATGACTCATTTCTTATTCTTAAGTACTTTTATTATATTTCTGACGTGGTTTATTTTCAATATAATTAGTAAACTTTGATGAATATTTTTGCAGTTGAACAGGACGATGTTTGAAGGAATCGACGATTCAGTAAGGGTTGAGATTGAAGGTTTTCGAGCTGGCATGTATGTTCGTATGGAAATTAAAAATATGCCATGTGAGTTCGTTGACAACTTTGACCCTAGTTATCCGTTGATCATGGGAAGTGTTCAGCCTGGTGAGCAGAACATAGGCTTTATCAAGGTATAATTTGAAATTTTATTATATTAGCAAGCTAAGATTATTTTATTATAGTGGACAACTGAAATTCATAATTTCTTTTTTTCTTCTTCAAATTTTAAACCTATGTTTAAAAGTATAATTAGAAATAGAATTGTAGTAGGCAACTAAGATTTTATTAAAATGATTATATTTTCTTCTTTTTTTTTCTTCAAATTTTCAACTTATGTTTGACAACGTTTCGCCCCACTTTGCAGGGCTTCATCATGGCTAAAAAGATACATAAAACAAATAAAAATATTTTGACATTTTAGGATAATAAGATACAGAGGAGTAAATTAAGGTAGGGTTAAAATTATGTAAATATAAGTGAAAAGAAAATTGTATAAAAATGAACAAAAAGAAGAAATAAAAATAGTTATGATATAAAATAAACAATGATAAGAAGAGAGAAAAAAAAAAACATTTTACTATAAATGTTGTGCTGTCCAAAATCATTGGGTTGACTTATACACAGCATACTTATGACTATGTAAAAGTGAAGCACAGGTTTTTTATTCCTATTAATATTGGGTTATAAAATACGTTTGTAGCATTTTTTTCCTGGTGATTTCAATAAAAACTTCAGATTCTTGTAAATGTTTTTAATCAATTATATGTAACCCATTTCGATCTATTACATGTTGCCATCTTTCAGGTAATTTTTTAATTCTATTCTCCCAGAACTTCTCAGATTTTTGCGCAATGAACTCCCTTCTCTACGTGCGTTTCAGTTCTCGTGCGAATTGAAGTATTTCCAGTTAAGAGAGTTTTGAAGAGCCCGAAGGATTTTAGGGAAAATCTATTGGGGCAGGGTCTGGTGAATAGGGCGGGTAGAAAAAATGGATCATTAACATTGCGTTATAGGAGGGAATCGCTAATGGATATGCAGTCCAATAAATTCTTTTCCGTCAAATTGTGGGGAACCCATATATCACTTCGAGAAACATATCCCACAGCCCTTAAATGATTTGAAACACTTGCATGAGATAAGTTAAGTGGTTTTGCTTCATCCCGTATCGTAGAGCGTGGGTTGTTTGTTACTAATGCTTGAATTCGGTCATCATCAACAGTTGAAGAACGACCCGAGCGCTTTGAGTCTTCCAAGTCAAAATGTCTGGTTCTGAACCAAGCAAACCACTTTCAAACGGTGATTTCTCCTCAGGCATCATTGCTATACACACTGCAAATCTTGTTAACTTTGTGCAGCGGATTTTCCTTTTCGGAAATAAAAAATCATTAAATGACGAAAATAAATTTTTTCCTATTCTATTTTGAACAAGCAAAATACCACTTAAAGATAAGGAATCTCGGTTGAAACTGATGCATAAAAGTACCTTAATTAATCCTTTTTTTTCACAATATTTCAACATTATTGACTAAGTAAACATGATTTTATAAACGCAGAGAGCATTAAATTGAAATATTGAAAAACGCTATGAACTTATTTTACAACTCAATATAAATAGTATTTATTAATTAAATAGCATAATTTTTTTTTTTATTGTCACATAAAAATTTGTATTATGTACTAAAGTTGTATATGATTTGTTTTTCCTTTTTATTATTTTTCCCTATAAAAAAAAAAGTGAATAGGAGAAATAATAACCCGTAAAAATAGAAAAGTAGATATGAGAGAGAGAGAGAGATAAAGAAAAAAATTAACTCACTAAAAGACAGAAAATTAAGGAAGTGTATTAATTTTTTTTCCCCTCTCTCATATCTACTTTTCTATTTTTAGGTATTATAACGTCTCCTTTTTATTCTAATCTAATAGTTTACATAATTGTTTCTTTTATATATATACTTATAACTATTTTTATTTCTTCTTTTTGTTCATTTTAATATAATATTCTTTACATTTACATAATTTTAACCCTACCTTAATTTACTCCTTTGTATCTTATTATCCTACGATGTCAAAATATTTTTAATTGTTTTATGTCTCTTTTTAGCCGTGATGAAGCTATACAAAGTTGGGTGAAACGTCAGCAAATAAATGGTTGTTAACTATTTTTCGTTTCTTTTTGCCTGCCCTCAGATCATCTTCATCGTATTTTGAAAAAAAATATGATTAATCATTTATATATTTAATTAATTATTTTCTATAGAGATCTTTGTTTTTAATATATTTCACTTTTAAACAACACCGATATTTTGTAGTTCTTTTAGAAAAGTTAATATTTTTATCCAAATAATTATTATTATGTAGGGTGTCCCAGTAATATTCATCCCCATTAACCTCAACAATTTTTGGAATTCTGCTTTGATTTTCGCTGGGTCATTGCAGTGGTACGTGCTGCTTCTTTTGAGGTATTGTTAATCTTATAAACTTTCTCCCATTCTCCTCCAAAGCACTTGGAATTTGCAATGAGATGGGATAGTCTTGTTTATGGATTCTGTTACCAAGGCAAATTTATATAGGGCATTATTTCTGGCACGTCCTGAAGGAATAAATTGCTGAAAGCTATAAATATCGGGCATTTTTTAGATCCTTTTAAAATTATTTAATTTTTGATATTTGAATGCAAATGGTGTAGACAATTTACATAAATGAAATTAATTTAATTTATTACATCTATTATATTTGTATTGTTTTTTAAGGTCCGTATAAAAAAGCATCGGTGGTACAGTAGGATATTGAAAACTAGGGATCCATTGATCATCTCGATGGGCTGGAGGCGTTTCCAAACAATTGGAGTGTTCTCAAAACAGGAAGACAACATGAGGCACAGGTATTTTTGATGCAAAATTTATTTATATGATTGACCATACGTGAATTAGAAGATGATTACACATAAAATATATTTATATATTATAATATCCTCTTTTTTTATAAAAAGTTGTTTTTTATGTATGGGTGGTTTTAGTTATATTTTATGTATCGATGTTAATATTTGTTGATTTTCTTTTATTAAACCAATAAGCAAGCTAACCAGTTTCATCATTCAGAACTTATGGAGGCCAAAACAAAGTTGTTTCAAATATTTCAAGATGGCGGTACACGTTCTTCCGAACTTTGTGGAATTACTGCTGTGTTGAGTGGGTGGAATGAAATTTTTCAATTTTCATTGTTTCTTTACCACAATTATAGTGCAAATTAATCTAAGAACAAATAGAAGACAATAACATTATCAATGAAGAATTTATATCGTGAATTAGATCGGTTGTACTACAATCGATTTTTATAATCGACGATTGAACATCGAGGCATGAGAAGAAACAAAGGAAATGAGGACACTTGTTGCTTAGGCACGGGAGAGATGACGTCTCCTGGAAGCAGGAGTTGCTGACCATCCTTTGTTTACGGTCAGTGATGGATAAATAGAAAGAAGACATCAAAAGTCTGCAGGTATCCAAGAAGAGATATCATTGAAGGAAGAAAGAGACTCTTTGTTTGGATCGCCAGTGGATTGTACGTGTCCTAGAAACCAGAGGAGGAGTGACCCTTTTCGAGGTAGAAGACATTGAAAATCATCAATCATCAAAGAAGAATATATGATTGGTTAGTTTGCTTTACCTAGGATTTAATTATATTTGTAAAAGTAGCCGTTTATTTAGTTAAGTGTCTTTGTGTTATGATTATCTGGAAAATCCGCCCTGAGGTAAGAGTCAATAATGTTATGTAATTTAAAATAAATTCTTATATCTGTTTAATATTAAATCTTTTCATTTGAAACTTTTAATCATCAAAGCTATATTTTAGATCTGAGAACAAATAAAAACTATTAAGTTTCCCTTTATTTATTTTGATAAACCTGAATATTACAATATATATTGTACTATCCACTTTTTTCATAGTTATTTTTTAAATATAGATAGTTTAGTTATGTGTTATTTTATGTATTGTCATTATAAATATTGTTCATTTGTTTTATTAAATCAAAAAGCAAACTAATAAATTTTTATCAGTAAAACATGGAGTAAAAACAAATCATTCTAGATAGTCAAGATGGCCGGACCATTCTGAAGTCATGTTGTTAAATCGCTGTCATGTTGTACAAATGGATTTAAATATTTTATACTTCTGTTATTTTTCTGCCATGATTATATTAACAGTAAATTTAAGAAAAAATAGAAGAGGAGAACAGCTATTAAGGAAAAATCTACACAAAGAAAATTATAGATAAAAACTTTGAAAAAGTTTTTGCTAGAATCTATGTTTACATCAACTATTTATTGAGGTTTGATAATGGACAAAGGAAGAAAGGATTTTTTTTTCCACTATTATCTAAGGTTTTGTACAGTAAGAAAGTGAATAACAGTGAACAAAATGTTAAAACGAAAGTGTAACTTATTAACAGAAACTTACTAATTAAGGCTTATATAATAATAATACAATAATGATTGATTAAACAGAAGCTCAAGAATTTGTGAGTAGGTTTCATTGGAATGTATATCGTGTAATATTCAAAATTTATTTAAAATAAATAAAAGGAAATTTTATAGTTTTTTATTTTTCTCTGATTTAAAATATAGCTTTGAAGATGACAAGGTTCAAATGGAAAGATTAAATATTAACTAGATATGAGAATTTTATTTTAAATTTTATAACATTATTGACTCTTATTTTAGTGCGGGTTTTCCAGACAATCAAAACACAAAGACACTTGACTAAATAATTGGCTACTTTTACATATATAATTAAATTCTATGCTATGCAACAATTACCAATTACATAATCTTCTTTAATGATATAATCTTTGATGTCTGGTGACTCTTGACGTCTTCTTCTTGATCCAGAAGTCATCCCCTTAGCCCTCAACCATAAGTGTTCCCAATAAAGAGTCCCCTGCCCAGATGTTCGATACAAACATTGATTGCAGCACAACGGTTTTGAGCTTTTGCTTATGATTTTCTTTATGAATATTATTCTTTAACACTTATTATTGACTTCTATTTTTTTCTTAAATCTACTGTAATTACAATCATGATAGGAAGATAAATAAAGTTGAAAATATTTGAATCTGCTCAACATGGTAGCAATTCTACTGACTTCAGAATAGTGCCGCTATCATGAAACTCTTAACGATGTATTTTGTGACTCCATATTTTACTGATGAAAATTGGTTAGGTTGCTTTTTGATTCAACAAAAAAAATGAACAATATTTAATATCGATACATAAAAATAAAAACGTAACTAAAATCATCTATACATAAAAAACAACTATTTATTAAAAAAGAGGAAATTAAAATAGGTTAGTGAAAGTGAATTTTCTAATAAAATATTTTCTTTATAGGATGCTGAAATATACGCCGCAACATGTTGCTTGTATGTGCCATTTCTGGGGCCCATTAACTAAAGCTGGTACTGGCTTCCTGGCTTTGCTTAATTCGCCTAATCCTGAGCAGGTAAATTTTGTTTTTAATTTAAAGTTTTGAGACCAAATTTAAAATAAAAATTATTACATCTATTGATAAAACTTTTTTTATTTATTGTTAGTATAATTTATGAATAAATGCTTAGGAAGAAAACCCATTTTTGTCACAAAAAAAAATTATAATAATAATTCGATGCAGTACATACATCACAAAACTTTCAATTACTAGCTTATTTTGATTTGAAATTTATTCTTGCTAGTTTCAGAATAGAAACTAATGCAGAAAAACAAAAGTATAGCATTCATTCAAAATTTAATTGTTATAGATTTAATATTGAAAACACTAAAAATTATTTTATGGAGTTATCCTATTAACTGAAATACTTATATATAGGTCAAGTTAAATAAAAGTTATTTATTTAATAATTATGTTACAAGAGAACATTGTCAAGCTGCCAAAACGAAATTCTCAGATTTTCTTCAATTTTGTCTTAGTTGTAGTTATTCTAGCCTTCCTTCGCTTTTGCTGAAAATATGCCATTTGATGCTTTATTTGTATCAAATGATAATGTAGGGGTTCTGGCATTTACTTCTACCAAAAGATAGTCCGGGTTGTGGTGAATAAAGGTATCAAAATAGTATAAGAAAACTATTTATTGATAACCAACCCTTCGCTCTATATTGCAGGACTTTGTCAGGGTTAAATGGAAAACAAGATACAAAGATTGTGAGAATTGACATAACTTTTTTATTTTTATTTATTCATTGACATTTACCACTGTACATAAAATACAACAAGTAAATTTGTAGTAAGAACATAATGCTGTTTTATAGCCATGTAGAGAAACTATCAATTGGTAGCACTCTAAAAACATTTTTACAATATAAGGTCTCGAGGCCATTTTCTTTTCAGGCGTCTTAGAGGGTTGTCAGGAATAGAAGAGGAAGAAAGATTAGGAAGTAATGGGTTTGAGTGATTAGGGAGTTTATTATGGAAGGATTGATATCTGGTTCAGGCTAGATCAGTTACATGAGGAACATTTTGGATGGTTTTATTTGTGACAAAGTAAGTAGCATTGAGGATTTTGGATTGTAAGGATTGGATACAAGGGGAATTCTAAGGTTTAATGAAGCCCCAAAGCTCAACTCCGTATTTTCAGATAGGCCTTATTATTGTCATGTAGATCAGTCTTTTGTAATGAATTGGAAGTTTAGACCGTTTTTCTAGTAAGTGCTGTAATAGTCGGAATTGGCATGCAGTTTCCTGTCTTTTCAGTCTTATGTGAGTATTCCAAGTTAGTCGATTGTCAAGATGTAGTCCAAGTTAGCGTATCTGTTCTACAGATAAACATTATTAAAGTATACTGTAGGGCAGTCATCATCAGGTTTACGATGAATGGTAAAGGTGATTTATTGGGATTTATTTTTATCCTCCAGTTTCGGCACCATTCTTCGAGGGCTGTGATATGAAACTGGAGAGTTTGGGATGCAATCAAAGGGTTATTATTAACTGTGAACACACATGTGTCATCAGCATATGTGGTGAGAATAGTGTTACGATTAATTGGGATGTCACCTTTATAGACGGTGTAGAGGATGGGACTGAGGATACTACCTTGAGGAACACTAGTGGATTGAGAATAGAGGGATGAATAGGAACCATTGTGGTTTATTTGGAATAATCTATTAGAAAGAAACGGATGATGAGAAAGTATGTAGGAGGTAGGAGTTTATGGAGTTTGTCAGACTCGATGAAAAGTTATTTTGCTCTTTGTCGAAAAAGACTCCCGTGCAGTACATTCCACGCTCCAAAGAAGACGAGACAACGTCCACCAGACGATGACATTGCTGGATAGTGAAGTGGGATGTTCGGAATCCAAACTGGTGATCTGGGATTATATGATTGGAATCTAGGATGGGGTTTCAAAATGAGTTTTTCGAGGATTTTGCCCATGATCGGTAATAGAGAGAAGGAACGGTAAGAGGATAGATGTTCTGACGGCTTTTGGAGTTAGGATATCATTATGACAACAGATAATTTGCATGAATCAGGAAAATATTGGAACGGAGAACTGCATTATATATGTAGGTGAGGAATAGGGTGGCTTTTCGAGGAAGGAGTTTAAGGATGTAGGATATTATTAGGTCGTATCCAGGAGCTTTGCGGGTAGGTAATCTCTGAGTGATGCTCGATATTTCTGAAGGATGAAATGCTTTAGGTGGTAGGGTCATTTGGAATGGAGACATAACATTAAAATAAATATACATAGAAAATATGAAAACAAAATTTTAAAAAAATTAATTTTTTTTTTGTTAGATCTATCACACCTGACTGTATCTATTAGTAACTAGTTTCTAGTCCTCCTGCATGTATTATTCGTTAAATTATTACTATTAGTTCTTATATATATTTTATAAACATAACAAAAACAAAATTATTTGTTTATTTATTTTATT